>NW_021703767.1:61070599-61259925 GCF_005190385.1 Monodon monoceros
TGAGTGAAGTAAGTCAGACAGAGAAAGACAAATACCATATGATTGCACTTATATGTGGAATCTAAAAAACAAGCAAACAAACAAAACAAAACAAAACAGGCTCATAGATAAAGACAACAAACTGGTGGTTGCTAGAGTGGAGAGGGGTGGAGAATAAATGAAATAGGTAAAGGAGCTTAAGAGATACAAACTTCCAGTCATAAAATAAGTCATCAGGATGAATGTAATGCACAGCATAGGGGATATAGTCAACAATACGTAATAACTTTGTAGGGTGACAGCTGGTTAATAGACTTATCATGATGAACATTTCATAATGTATATAAATGTCAAAATACCATGCTGTAAACCTGAAACTAAAACTGATATAATATAGTACATAAACTATATTTCAATTAAAAAAAAAAAGAATAAAATCGAATGTTGAAACTGTGAACTACTACCAGCTAGTAGTTGACCTGGCTTCTGACAGATGTTGGATATTGCCATGTTTCTCTTGAAAATTTAAAATATCCCACAGCACATCAATAAGTTCACTGTGGCACTCCAGGAGCACCTTGATACCTAGATTGGAAACCATGGCATTATAGTGAGATATGATTTATGTAAATTTGTAAATGTACAAAACTATGCTAAATGTTCATGGACACACACACAAACACTATAGCTATATATTACTCTATATAGTAAAAATATAAACTTAAAACATATTCATTAATCTCAGGAGAGTTGTTACCTCTGGGGAAAAAATGATAAAGAAATATAAACAGGGACTTCAACTATTTCTCTATGATGATTAATTTCTGTAAAAGTTTTCTTAAGCAAATATGGTTAATGCTAACATTTTAAAAATAAGTGATGGGTATTTGATATTTATGTTAATTCTGTGCCTTACTAATTTTTTAAAATAGTTCATTAAAATAATAAGAAAGGACTGACATTGTAAGGTTTCAAAAACTTTACATAGGCTGCTACTTTTAGCATACCATTTAAAATCCCAGGACATCTGGTTACTGTTAGACCTGCTTTTCCAGAGTTCCACATAGAATCATTAAACTATCCACTGGAAGTAGTGTAACATTTAATGAAAAAAAAAAAAATTCAGTGCAAAGACCTCTATTTTGAAAGCTCCACCCTAAGTCACAAATATTGCTTTCATTTAGTAACTTTGGTAAAACTCTCAGCATACATTAAATGTAAGCATTTTTTATCCCCTTCCTTCATAATATAACTATTTGCTCATTTTACTTCCTGAAGATAATGTCACGGTATGATAGAACATAACATTTATTTATTTGGTGCTATCACAGACTCCACAAATGTTTGGCCCATTTCAAGAAACATACCTATTCCCAGCCTTAATCTTAATCTATTTATTTTTTAGGGCCAGCAAACTTAGAAGTGCCAACTACAGTGAAACAACTGATGTTTTATAGTTATGTTAGGTATACATTAAGTTTGTGTTAGTCATGTGTGCCAATTCCCCATATTCATCCCTTTGCCCTCTCCCAGCCCCAGTATATATTTTTAAAATTATTATTACCTTCATTAGAAGAAGGAAACTACAGATGTTGTGGGATTGTTGGTAACATTGTTGGTAATACTGGACAGATTTCAGGATTTCTATGTATCAGTCAAGGCCTTATGATCAATAATATCAGCTACAATAATAAAGAAGATAGCAATTATCCCATGTGCACTGGTCAAGCCACAGCCTGTGTCTTACTTTAGACACTCCATTTTGATAAGGACATTGCCATATCAAAAAGCCTATAAAGGAAAACATGCAGAATGGTGAGAAGTCTTGAAGTAGTGGGGTCAGTTGATGCAACTAGGCAGGGATGGCTTGAAAAAGGGAAGACCAAGAGAGATCTCCAGCATCAACATATTCTTCATAGACTGTTAGGTAGCTAAAGGATCAGGTACTTATAAAATCACTGGAATAGTACAGGCTGGATCTCTAGGAATTACTGCTAGGACCACACTGTAGAATCTTTGGGGTGATGAAAATATTCTAGAATTAGATCATGGTGATGTTTACACAATCTTCTGAACATATTAAAAGACACAAAAATTGTATTCTTTAAATGGCTGAAATTTTATGATATGTGAATTATACCTTAATTTTTCAAAAAATTATTTGTTAGATGTAGTATAGTATAATCATAAGTGAAAGGTCAAGAAAAAGGAACAATAAAAACTGTGGTTTCAAACAGGGAGAAAAGAAATAAGGTAACAGAGTCCTATCAATACTATCAGCGACATAATTATATCTACATTTAAGTGAACTAGCATAAACTTTCTCTTATATTGATATGTACCCAACCCATGATTGTTTCTAGGAAGAAATGATATCTAGAGTGTCTTTTCTAACCCTGATGTCATTTCCCACAAATCAAAAAACCACAAGAGCCTATGTTCCAAAATATCACAAGTGCAGTAGGATTCTGAAAAAAAAATTATACACTTCACTGTTTTACAGGTTTTTTTTACATGAGTACTTTAAAAAATTAATAAAGTATTACCAAATAAATTATAGCCCTCCATTTAAAAAAAAGTGAGAACTACTCTTTTATTTCCAATGGAATACATGAATGAAACTTACAACGTGGTTGGAAACACTTCATGCCATATTTGACATAGATTCCAGAATAAACTTAATTATGAGAATAAAAATATGATCCTGTGACCAACAGCAGTATTATAAATTTATTATGGGAGGCTGTTTGTTTTCTAATCTCATATGGAAAAGAACAATTGGGAACCATATGGAAGCAAAGAGTAATTTAATGTATTTACACTAGTTTAGGTTTTTGCTTTTGTTTTTGTTGGTTTTATTTTTGAGAAAACAAGAGTCAGGCATTACAACTATACAAAATGCAACTGCTTTCTCATATATCACCAATTAACCACTGAAATTTGAAATTATAACAGGACACTATTTACATTAGCACAAAAATATTAAATAAATTCTTAGGTATAAAGCTAATAAAATATACACATTATCCATATGAGAAAAACTAGAACTCTGATGAAAGACATCAAAGAACTAAATAAATGAAGAGATATCCCATGTTCATGTATAGGAAGATTCAGTATCATCAAGATGTCCGTTCTTCTCAACTTGATCTACCTATTCAATGTAATCTCAGTCAAAATCCCAGCAAATTATTTTTTAGATATCAACGAACTGATTCTAAAGATTATGTGGAGAGGCATACTAGTCAACTCTATATTGAAGGAAAATAACAGCGTTGGAGGACTGACACTACCTGACTTCAAGACTTCCTATAAAGCTATGGTAATTAAGACAGTGTGGTATTGGTACAAAAATAGACAAATAGGTCAGTGGAACAGAAAAGACAGTACAGAAATAGACCCACATAAATATAGTCAACTAATCTTTCACAAAGGAGCAAAGGAAGTACAATGGTGCAAAGATAATCTATTCAACAAGTGGTGCTAAAACAACTGGACATCCACATGCAATCAATCAATCAATCAATTTATCTAGACATTGACATTGTACTGTTCATAAAAATTATCTCAAAATGGATTACTGAACTAAATGTAAAACTATAAAACTTCTAGAATATAACATGGGACAAAATCTAGGTGATACTGAGTTTGGCAATGAGTTTTTTGATATAAAAACAAAAGCATGATCTATGAAAGACATAATTGATAAGTTGTATTTTATTAAAATTAAAACCTTCCATTCTGTCAAAGATAACTCATAGACTAGGAGAAAATATTTGCAAATCACATTTCTGATAAAGGACTGGTACCCAAAATATACAAAGAACTCTCAAAGCTCAGCAATAAGAAAAACAACTCAAAGAATGGGCAAAAGATCTGAACAAACACCTCACCAAAGAAAACATACAGACAGCAAATAGGCACATTAAAAGATGTTCAACATCATAAGCCAATAGGGAACTATAAATTAAAACAACAATGAGATACCAGGACACACCTATTAGAATGGCTGAACTCCAAAACAACTGACACCAAGTGCTAGTAAGGATGTGGAGCAACAAGAACTCTCATTCACTGCTGGTGGGAATGCAAAATATAATAGCACAGCCACTTTGCAATACAGTTTTGGCAATTTGTTGCAAAGCTAAATATAGTGTTACCACATGATCCAGCAATCACACTCCTTGGCATTTACCCAAATTAGTTGAAACTTATGTCCACACAAAATCCTGCATGTGAATGTTTATAGCAGATTTATTTATAAATGCCAAACATTGTAAGTAACCAGGGTGTCTGTCTTTCAACAGGTGAATGGATAAACAAACAATGACACATCCATACAATGGAATATTATTTAGCATTAAAAACTGAGCTATCAAGCAATAAAAAGAGACGGAGGAATCCTAAATGCATATTGCTATATGGAAGAAGTCAATCTGAAAGGTTACATACTGTACGATTCCAATTATATGACATTCTGGAAAAGGTAAAACTATAGAGACAGTAAATATGTCTCCAAGGGTTTGGAGGTAGGAGAGAGAGTAGTGTAGGGGAGAAGGATAAATAGGTAGAGCACAGAGAATTTTTAATTTTTAGGTGGACATATGACACTATGCATTTGTCAAAACCCATAGAGCTGTACCACACACAATGAACCCTAACGCACACTGTATCTGAGCTAATAATAATGTATCAATATCGGCTCATTGATTGTAACAAGTATACCAGGCCAGCATGAAGCTAGTTAATAACAGGGAAAACTGGGGGTGGGATGGGAGGGTAGGAGTGGGTACCTGAGAACTCTGTACGGTCTGCTCAGTATTTTTTTGTAAACCTAAAACTGCCCTAAAAAATAAAGTCGATTTATTTTTTTAAAAAAAGAGTTAAAACCACCTATTTCTAAAATTAAAAACAGGAAACATAAAACTACTAAGTTTAACAGATCTATTTCAATTCCAGTGACAGACAATCAAAATGGAAGGAAGACTATGACAAGGGAATGGAAGAGACAGGGAAGGTGAGAAAGAGATAAAGAGGAAAGGAAGGAGACAGAGCAAGAGAAAGACAGGGGCATGACCACTAAGAAAAGACATACAGGGCACACACACACAGAGAAAGACAAAAAAAAAGACAGTGTTTGTGAGACTCGACTGCATTAAATTGAGGCATATCTTATAGTGCTGATAAAGTTGAAAATAGCACAGTTTTTACAGCAAAACCTGTGATTAGAAAGTAAAATGTTCATTTTTAAAAGACATAAACCCCACTCTACAATTGAACAAGTTACTTTCTCTTCCCAGAATGTCCCTTCTTCTATCCCCACCTGTCAAGGTTACAAGCTATGTACTTCTAGGTTCAGCTTGATTGTCACACCCCAGTTACAATGAATCCCTCCCTCTCCTGTATTTATATAGTGTTTTTTAACTCCAAGAACTCTTAAACCTGTCTTGTAGTCCAGTCATTGAAGGGTATTCCCCTCCCTTACTATGAGTCCATGAGTCGGAGCTGGACATATTATTTCTTCATCTTTGCATTATTGCCTACTAGAGTGTTTTGCATAATACACGTACTCAATAAATACTTAACTGCACTGAATTGAAGATACATATCACATATCCAAAAGTTAAGGATTCCAATACCCTTTATCACAGTAGAAGTAATATCTTTATTCCAATGATTCTATCATTCTTGAAGTACTATAAGTTACATCTCTTGAAATTGCCTTTAGAGACTGCACAAAACCACACAAGATAAATGTCATTACTATGTCCATAATGTTAGAAAAAAATACCCTTTTTGATCACCCCAAACTGAGAGGCCATAGCCTTAGAAAGAGTAGTCTGAATGAAGTGGATGGGACAAGGGCACAAAATTGGAGTAGGCTGAAGAGTTGGAGGTGAGGAAATGAAGATATGGGATTTAGAGAACTGTTATCAGTCAGAATAGGCCAGGTTTTGCTATGGCAATAAACTTGTAAACATGGCTCTAATTTACCCTGAAATATTTTTAAAAAATAAATCAAAGGGCCTTTGTCAATGAAAATATTCAAAAGGATGTGTCGTTGGCTCTGAAGGCAATTCCAACACAGTACAATATTTAGAGCAACGACTGTACTTCTTAAATGAAGAAATATCTCACAAGGTGACTACTTTACAAAGACTAATACTCATTTGGATGAATAAAAGTCCATTAAATAATACACAATATTTGTCTTAAAAATATGAGTTTTATAATATGGAGTTAATCCTTTTTATATGATAAACAAGTATAAATCAAAATTTGTGAAGAAATAGTACTTTTAAAATATTTTGCAAAACATAATTCTTCCATGTATCAAACCAACATTCCTTAATTTGTCTCTTTTCTCAAATCCTAAATTTTCATCAATTAGGTTTTTAACAGTGGAGATCACTTGAATTATCATGTGGACAGATTCTAATCTAGGGAACAAATGTCTCAATTTTTATTCAAAATATTTTGAATAATGAGCCATAAAGGCCAAAATACTGCTATTATTCAGAAAAAAAATCAAAATGCAATGAATTCCTAAAATCATTATACTAGTGTGTAAATTGCATATTTATTTTGATCCAAAAGTCCCATCACTTTCAATATGTCTCTACTCATTTTTTAATGAGAACAGCATTCTCTGTATAAATGTGTGAAATATTTTAACATAATATTTTTGACAAAGATACAAACATTCCACTGTTAGAATACACTATTTTTTCCAGTTTTATTGAGATATAATTCACATACAGCACTGTATTAAGTTTAAGGTGTACAACATAATGACTTGACTTACATACATCATGAAATGATTACCACAATAGGTTTAGTGAACATCCATCATACATATATATAGAACATTAAAGAAGTAAAAAAAACAACTAGTTTTTCCTTGTGATGAGAACTCTTAGGATCTATTCTTCTTTTTTTTTTTTTTTTTTTTGCGGTATGTGGGCCTCTCAGCAGCCATGGCTCACGGGCCCAGCCGCTCCGCGGCATGTGGGATCCCCCCAGACCGGGGCACAAACCCGCGTCCCCTGCATCGGCAGGCGGACTATCAACCACTGCACCACCAGGGAAGCCCAGGATCTATTCTTCTAGTGACCTTCATTTATAACATATGTCAGTGCTAATTATCTTTATCATATGTACACTACATCTTTAGTACTTATTTATATTTTGACTGCAAGTTTGTACTTTTTGACCACCTTCATCAAATTCCTCCTTTCCCCCATCCCATCCCCCCACCCCTGGTAACCACAGATCTGATCTCTTTTCCTACGAGTTTGTTTGTTTATTTTTTAAGTATAATTGATCTACAACACTAAGTTAGCTCCTGGTACACAAAATGACCACCATAAGTCTAGTTGTCCTCTGTCAAAATTACAAAGATATTACATAATTATTGACTACATTTCCTACAGTGTACATTTCATACCTATGACTCATTTATTTTGTAACTGAAAGTCTGTACCTCTTAATCCCCCTTACCTATTTCTCCCCCCCTCCCCACTCCCCTCTGCTCTGGGAACAACCTGCTTGTTCTTTGTATATATGACTCTGTTTCTGTTTGGTTATGTTTGTTAATTTGTTTTTTAGGATACACCAATTTTAAGTGATGGTGACTTCTTGAGTAAGGAGGAGAGTGGATTTTTTGATTTGTAGAAGTAGACCTTGATGGCAGAACAAGGATAATAGCATTATCCTTCAAACAGACCTCCCCAGTTTGTATAGTAGAACATGTGCAAATTTGTTTATTTTAATAGGGAGTCATGTTTGACAGTGAGTCAAGTGCATTCATTCTACAAAAAAATTTAAATAAATTTTCACTTTATAGGACATCATTGAAAAGAACAGCTTCATTACACAGAAACTTTATTTAGTAATGTTTTTAATTTTGCATAAGTGTAGGGCTTTTTTTAAACAAACTTTCGTGTATGTGCACATATACATATATGCTATTTATATGAAATATTAGAAAATATATATATACATGTTACAGTAAGCTTGTTAGAGAAAGATAGTGCTTTTTTAGGGAGTAAGGTTGGTTTTGTCTTTGCTGCTAACCTTCATAGGTTTAAGCCTGATTTTAATGAGAAATCAGGATGATTATATCTGAAATTCAAACATCAAGTTCTTTGTACTACTGCAAGCTATTATCCTAGAAAAAACAGTTAAATATTTCTCTTAAAAATACTCTAAATTAATAATGGTATTCCAGGGAATTCCCCAGCAGTCCAGTGGTTAGGACTTGGAGCTTTTACTGCCAGTGGCCTGGGTTCGATCCCTCGTTGGAGAACTGAGATCCTGCAAGCCGCATGGCATGGCCAAATAAATAAATAATAAAAATTAAAATGGCATTCCACATATATGAAGGAAAAATCAAATAGCACACACATATAAGGTTGACTTTTGTAACAAGATAAAAATTGACCATTAATGTAAGGTACAAATTATAGAAATAAATAAGGGATGAAAAATCTGTAGTCCATGACTGCAACTTGCCCTTTACTCCATCTAACAGCCTGTAAAAATTTCAATTAAGTTCTACAACTAATAGGACATCCAACCATACAAAGTTATACTGTAGCAATACAGTTCTGCCTCAATTTAGTGTTAAAAGAAGCATCCATGTAATAGAAGGGAAGTCTTTCATTTGTAATAAAACTATCTGATATAAAATCCACCCTAAATAATTATTTCAATAAATGTTTTAAAAGACTCACTAAATGAACATAAGTGGAAGAGAGTATGCATATGTTTGTATATGTACATATAGAAAGACTAATATATGTTATACATACATGTTTATTTAAAGAAGGATATGAATGAGCATGAAGAAAAAAAACAGATTTATGTCTAGAGAAAAGAGAATATAATGAGTATAGAACAATGAAGTCCTCAGAGTTCATCTTTTCTTTATCAGCCTTAAAAAAGACAATTAAATGTTTTAAAAAGAAAAAGGAAAGAAAGAAAATATTTCTCTGTTGAACTGCTTTTAAGATTCCTTTACACTAAGTAAAAGACTGTGGCTGCCATCAACTACTTGGGTCATTAGTTTATCTAAATCTGTCTAGGCCTGACTACAGTGTTTCTCATTATATATCTCTGAATTAATTATCATTTGCAAGGGTCTGAAACCTTTGTCACTGAAACCACTTTCATGGAATTTAACAAAATATTTTGAAGGGTTTTTTAAATACTGAGGCTAAATTGACTCTGCTGATTGGCTGTTATTCGTATTATTTTTGGTAATCCATAGGGGTAGCATAACCATGTTCACACACATATAAATTTTAAAATTATATTTGTCTTTTTGTATAAGCCACCAAACACTAAAGGTAAATGTATTGCATAAGACCCTGGGTACTTCAGGTGGCTGAAGGCATTCGGCCTTCAGCTTTTTACTTCAAAATTCATTTGAGAAAGTGCAACTAATCCTAGTGCAGAGCTGTGTTGCTCAGGAATATCTTGCTCTTCAACTCTTACAGGAAAGAGCAAGTACTTCACTTCCATTCATGTTGTCTGCTTTTTACACACAAAATTTTAAAATCCTTTTCTGTTGGCTGGGCTACTCTGCATTAACATCCCTGAATTTTTGCTGTTCCTATTTCTGTTGAGACATTTTAATTTCTTTTCTAATTATTTCTAACTCCTCGCTGCATTGTTTTGTTTGCTCAGTTTTTCATTTTATTGCTTCACTGCCACCTCTTCAGAGCTCTCTGTCTGACCAGAAGTTTCACTGCAGTTTTACATAACCACATCAACTCTTCCTGTTACTTTTGGATGCCTGGACCTTCGCAGGAAGATACTGCACTTTGTTCCATAAATGTTCTTCAAACATCTTCCACCTGCATGCAGTATATATCCAGACTTCATTTAACCTTTCTCTAAATTCTCTTTCTGCCCTTAGTCCATTAATTTTGTAATATAACTTTTATATGAAACAAATGTTCCTAGGCACACTGAAGACTAAAATAATGAATAAGGTACTCACATATCCTCTAATTTTCCATGGGTCTAATGTTAACATTGAGACCATTTCAATTTCTATTAAGTCTGTAACTTGTTTTATTATATGTACAGTATGAATATTTGAGTTTTGGAAAACTAAAAAAATAGAGCATGCACTAAATGCCTCAGGGCAGCCCATATTAGATAATTCAGTTCATTAAATGCCAGGCAATTCTCAGCCTTCATTGTGTTTAAAGTACAGTAATTTCTTTTGGTGCATCAGAATTCTCTTCTTAAAATACAATCCCCAAATATGATCATTAATCATTCAACAACAAACTATTTAAGTTCCAAATTAATACATCTCAGATTGTTTTCTCCGTCAAGAAGAAGGACAGATTTAAACTGCTCTTAAGTAGACAAAGGTAACAAAAGAATTGGGAAAAATTAGATTTTTCTTTCTTTGCAGCAGTACTTAAAAAAATATTTAGTCAGAGTAGGTGAAGTGAAGTGAGTAAACTGCTGACGTCCAAACTAACTATAATTTGACCTCAGTTCAAAGGACAAAAATCATACAATTTGGAGGCGAGAAAAGTTAACACTATACTAAAATTGTCAAGCAACTTCTAAACTAGATCAATTGCCTTCATAATATTCTCAGAACAAAATGTTCTCTAAGAGCAGATCTGATATGAAGAGCCAAAAAATGGAAAATATTCACTATCAGTTTACTGCAGTCACCCATAAACTATTACAAGAACATTATGTATCGGGGTTCAAGCCAGCAAGCTATTAAAGCAGACTGCTCTAGTGTCTTTTCATATTACTTCAATGCTACTGAAGCATTAATAAGTCCTAGGGGAATTGAAGTTATATTGAAACAGTCTTATCATGTAATCAATTTTTCAAATAATCCAAGTCTCTTAAAATGAGCTCTATTTCTTTTCTGTTACTTGTTGGTCAATGTCATTCCACCTTCACAAATGCCATCATCATTTTTGTTTGTCTAGTCCCAGTCATGCTTTCATCTTGGAAATATATCAATCTAAATAGTGCTAATTGCCATAGTTAATGAGTGCCAAGACATTGAGCACCCTTGGCTCCATTACCAGTTTATGTGCTTCTGTTCATGAAGAGATCAAAGAACAAAGGATGGAAAGAATCATCTTCAAAAAATGAGAAGATGCCACATATACAACTTTTTTTGGTCTGCTTGTTTGTTTAAAAACTTTGATTGAGGGCATAAATAATTCTGCTAAAATTACTTTCCTTTATAGTCCCTGGTTAATTTTAACTTGTTAAAATTTTTCTAACTTAATTTTTTTCTTATTTAAAGGATAGTAATGATACTCTGTCAAAACATGATTAACCCAATGATCTAATGCTTTTAATTCACTATTCACTGTTTTCCCTTGGTGACATAAATTCCAGGCAATTGAGGCATCTGTCAATCTATTGTACTAATGGAAAATATTCGTGCATATAAACTTTCTACAAAATAAGAAGTCTCAGTAACTTTCATGGATACAAATCAGCAGTGGTTCAGTTTGTAATTGAAACTGTAGGTGAAAAGAAAACTAGGCATAAGCAAGTTTAAATCTGGAAAAAGTTACTGAAATATAAATCTCAGCAAACTAGATATTTCTTACCAGTACAAAATTAACCACAATTTAGTAGCATTAACCGAAGGTAAATATTCATATATTTGTGTGATTATTTAATATGTTTATGTGTGTGAGTATATGTGTATATGTGTGTGTGTAAATACACATATCTATCTCAATTAGGCTGTAAGATCCATAAGCCATGCTTCTTTTCATCACCACTGCATCTCCAAATGCCAACACAATACCTATAACACAGCATTTCCTCAACATATATTTGTATAAGTAGGTGACAATATGAATATAGTAGTACAAGATTTAAAATTTTAAAACCTTTAATATAAAAGAAATCTGGGAAAGCATTAGTGATCACATATTTCCTCAATGGGTAGTTCAATTTACATCTCTTTGTGATAGCTTATTTTTGTTTTTTTCTTTGCCTGCTGCAATGAAGATTGCTATCTTAAGTATTAATTTATACCATAAACTTTTCTTGAAGAGATTTATTGACAGTTGAGCCCAAAATAATTTTATCAACCCTATCATATAGTAATGAAACAGTATGTTTCTTTAGTTGTGCACAAACCATACCTTATTTTTACTTCATACTGCTTATCTTAATTAGCAGATCTAGAATATCCCTGTTTCATGTTTCTTGTATAAGCCTCTTAGTCACATTCCAATCAAACCTACATTAAAATAATAAGCAACGATTTCTACGTGAAATAGTATATAGGTCATTTGAGACCTATCACACAGCAGGTAAACAAACATAGCTCTAGCTAAACTTCTCCCCATTACTTCCATTTTGTCTTCCTCATAAAAGGACTACAAGAAGTGATGTCATAAAAACAGTCAATAAGGTTTTCATTGAAATTGTTTCCTCAGATTCTTATCAAATGACATCTTTATAAGCTTATAAGTGAGATCATACAGTAAAGAGCTACTTTGTTTTGTCTTATTTTGTTTTATTTTGTTTCACCAGACTTCTTGACAAGATGCTTAAGCCAATGTTTTAATGAGAAATGTTTTAATTACTCAAACAAAAAATAAAAAGACAAAAAAACCACTGAGAAACATTCTTAGATAAACAGACACTGACTTTTAGAGCCACCTCTCAAAGCTAACACCAGACTATAGACCCCATGAGAGTACTTTTTTGGTTCACTGCAATATCTGCAGTACCTAGGAAACTGTGATTCACAGTAAAACCTCTATAAATATTTATTGAATTGATTTGCGTACATACTTTAATGAAAAAAATACAACAGACCAGGGCTAAATGAGGCAAGCAGTTTGAAACTATAAATGCTCTGTGTTCCTCTACTTTTCTGGGTATTTTTTTTTTTTATTTCATTTTATTTTTTTATACAGCAGGTTCTTATTAGTTATCCATTTTATACATATTAGTGTATATATGTCAATCCCAATCTCCCAATTCATCCCACCATCACCACCACCCCCTGCCACTTTCACCCTTGGTGACTATAAGTTTATTCTCTACATCTGTGTCTCTATTTCTGCCCTGCAAATCGGGTCATCTGTGCCAATTTTCTAGGCTCCACATATACGCGTTAATATATTTGTTTTTCTCTTTCTGACTTACTTCACTCTGTATGACAGTCTCCAGATCCATCCACATTTCTACAAATGACCCAATTTCACTCCTTTTTATGGCTAATATTCCATTGTATATATGTACCATGTCTTCTTTATCCATTCGTCTACTGATGGGCATTTAGGTTGCTTCCATGACCTGGCTATTGTAAATACTGCTGCAATGAACAGTAGGGTGCATGTGTCTTTTTAAATTATGGTTTTCTCTGGGTATATGCCCAGTAGTGGGATTGCTGGGTCATATGGTAATTCTATTTTTAGTTTTGTAAGGAAACTCCATACTGTTCTCCATAATGCTATATCAATTTACATTCCCACCAACAGTGCAAGAGGGTTCCCTTTTCTCCACACTCTCTCCAGCATTTGCTGTTTGTAGATTTTCTAATGATGCCCATTCTAACTGGTGTGAGGTGATACCTCATTGTAGTTTTGATTTGCATTTCTCTAATAATTAGTGATGTTGAGCAGGTTTTCATGTGCTTCTTGGCCATCTGCATGTCTTCTTTGGAGAAATGTCTATTTAGGTCTTCTGCCCATTTTTGGATTGGCTTGTTTTTTTTAATATTGAGTTGCATGAGCTGTTTATATATTATGGAGATTAGTCCTTTGTCCGTTGATTCATTTGCAAATATTTTCTCCCATTCTGAGGGTTGCCTTTTCGTCTTGTTTATGGTTTCCATTGCTGTGCAAAAGCTTTTAAGTTTCATTAGGTCCCATTTGTTTATTTTTGCTTTTATTTCCATTACTCTAGGAGGTGGATCAAAAAAGATCTTGCTGTGATTTATGTCAAAGAGTGTCCTTCCTCTGTTTTCCTCTAAGAGTTTTATAGTGTCCGGTCTTACATTTAGGTCTCTAATCCATTTTGAGTTTATTTTTGTGTATGGTGTAGGGAGTGTTCTAATTTCATTTTTTACATGTAGCTGTCCACTTTTCCCAGCATCACTTATTGAAGAGACTGTCTTTTCTCCATTGTATATCCTTGTCTCCTTTGTCATAGATTAGTTGACCATAGATGTGTGGGCTTATCTCTGGGCTTTCTATCTTCTTCCATTGATCTATGTTTCCGTTTGTGTGCCAGTACCATATTGTCTTGCTTACTGTAGCTTTATAGTATAGTCTGAAGTCAGGGAGTCTGATTCCTCCAGCTCCACTTTTTTCTCTCAAGACTGCATTGGCTATTCGGGGTTTTTTTGTCTCCATATGAATTTTAAGATTTTTTTGTTCTAGTTCCGTAAAAAATGCCATTGGTAATTTGATAGGGATTGCATTGAATCTGTAGATTGCTTTGGGTAGTATAGTCATTTTCACAATGTTGATTCTTCCAATCCAAAAACATGGTATATCTCTCCATCTGTTGGTATCATCTGTAATTTCTTTCATCAGTGTCTTATAGTTTCTGCATACAGGTCATTTGCCTCCCTAGGTAGGTTTATTTCTAGCTATTTTATTCTTTTTGTTGCAATGGTAAATTGGAGTGTTCCCTTAATTTCTCTTTCAGACTTTTCATCATTAGTATATAGAAATTCAACAGATTTCTGTGTATTAGCTTTGTATCCTGCAACTTTACCAAATTCATTGAGTAGCTCTAGTAATTTTCTGGTAGAGTCTTTAGGATTCTCTATGTATAGTATCATGTCATCTGCAAACAGTGACAGCTTTACTTCTTCTTTGCCAATTTGTATTCCTTTTACTTCTTTTCCTTCTCTGATTGCCATGGCTAGGAGTTCCAAAACTATGTTGAATAATAGTGGCGAGAGTGGACATCCTTGTCTTGTTCCTGATTTTAGAGGAAATGCTTTCAGTTTTCAACCATTGAGAATGATGTTTGCTGTGGGTTTGTCATACATGGCCTTTATTATGTTGAGGTAGGTTCCCTCTATGCCCACTTTCTGGAGAGTTTTTATCATAAATGGGTGTTGAATTTTGTCAAAAGCTTTTTCTGCATCTATTGAGATGATCATATGGCTTTTCTTCTTCAATTTGTTAATATGGTGTACCACATTGACTGATTTGCATATATTGAAGAATCCTTGAATCCCTGGGATAAATCCCACTGGATCATGGCATATGATCCTTTTAATGTGTTGTTAGATTCTGTTTGCTAGTATTTTGTTGAGGATTTTTGCATCTATATTCACCAGTGATATTGGTCTGTAATTTTCTTTTTTTGTAGTATCTTTGTCTGGGTGGGTATCAGAGTGATGGTGGCCTTATAGAATGAGTTTGGGCGTGTTCCTTCCTCTGTACTTTTCTGGAACACTTTGAGAAGGATGAGTGTTAGCTCTTCTCTAAATGTTTGATAGAATTCACCTGTGAAGCCATCTGGTCCTGAACTTTTTCTGCTGGAAGATTTTTAATCACAGTTTCATTTTCATTACTTCTGATTGGTCTGCTCATATTTTCTATTTCTTCCTGGGTCAGCCTTGGAAAGTTATACCTAAGAACTTGTCCATTTCTTCCAGGTTGTCCATCTTATTGGCATAGATTTGTTGGTAGTAAACTCTTAGGATGCTTTGTATTTCTGCAGTGTCTCTTGTAACTTCTCATTTCTCATTTCTAATTTTATTGATTTGAGTCCCCTCCCTCCTTTTCTTGATGAGTCTGCCTAAAGGTTTATCAACTTTGTTTATCTTTTCAAAGAACTAGCTTTTAGTGTTATTGATCTTTGCTATTGTTTCTTTGTTTCTATTTCATTTATTTCTGCTCTGATCTTTATGATTTCTTTCCTTCCAACATTGGGTTTTGTTTGTTTGTCTTTCTCTAGTTCCTTTAAGTGTAAGGTTAGATTTTTTATTAGAAATTTTTCTTGTTTCTTGAGAAAGGCTTGTATTGCTATAAACTTCCCTCTTAGAACTGCTTTTGCTGTATCCCATAAGTTTTGTGTGGTCGTGTTTTTGTTGTAATTTGTCTCTAGGTATTTTTTGATTTCCTCTTTGATTTCTTTGGTGATCTCTTGGTTATTTAGTAACATATTATTTTGCTTCCATGTGTTTGTGATTTTTACATTTTTTCCCTGTAATTGATTTCTAATCTCATAACATTGTGGTCGGAAAAGATGCCTGATATGATTTCAATTTTCTTAAATTTACCGAGGCTTGATTTGTGACCCAAGATGTCATCTATCCTGGAGAATGTTCTGTGCGCACTTGAGAAGAAAGTGTAATCTGCTGTTTTTGGATGGAATGTCCTATAAATATTAATTAAATCTATCTGGTCTATTGTGTCATTTAAAGCTTGTGTTTCCTTATTAATTTTCTGTCTGGATGATCTGTCCATTGGTGTAAGTGAGGTGTTAAAGTCCCCCACTATTATTGTGTTACTGTTGCTTTCCTCTTTTATAGCTGTTAGCAGTTGCCTTATGTATTGAGGTGCTCCTATGTTGGGTGCATATATATGTATAATTGTTATATCTTATTCTTGGATTGATCCCTTGATCATTATGTAGTGTCCTTCCCTGTCTCTTGTAACATTCTTTACTTTAAAGTCTATTTTATCTGATAGGAGTATCGCTACTCCAGCTTTGTTTCGATTTCCATTTGCATGGAATATCTTTTTCCATCCCCTCACTTTCAGTCTGTATGTGTCCCTAGGTCTGAAGTGGGTCTCTTGTAGACAGCATATATATGGGTCTTGCTTTTGCATCCATTCAGCGAGCCTCTGTCTTTTGGTTGGAGCATTTAATCCATTCATATTTAAGGTAATTATCGATATGTATGTTCCTATGACCATTTTCATAATTGTTTTGGGTTTGTTTTTGTAGGTCCTTTTCTTCTCTTGTGTTTCCCACTTAGAGAAGTTCCTTTAGCATTTGTTGTAGAGCTGGTTTGGTGGTGCTGAATTCTCTTAGCTTTTGCTTGTCTGTAAAGCTTTTGATTTCTCCATCAAATCTGAATGAGATCCTTGCTGGGTAGAGTAATCTTGGTTGTAGGTTCTTCCCTTTCATCACTTTAAGTATATCATGCCACTCCCTTCTGGCTTGTAGAGTTTCTGCTGAGAAATCAGCTGTTAACCTTATGGTAGTTCCCTTGTATGTTATTTGTCGCCTTTCCCTTGTTGCTTTCAATAATTTTTCTCTGTCTTTAATTTTTGTCAATTTGATTACTCTGTCTTGGCATGTTTCTCCTTGGGTTTAACCTGCCGGGGACTCTCTGTGCTTCCTGGATTTGGGTGGTTATTTCCTTTCCCATGTTAGGGAAGTTTTCGACTATAATCTGTTCAAATATTTTCTAGGGCCCTTTCTCTCCCTCTTCTCCTCCTGGGACCCCTATAATGTGAATGTTGTTGCGTTTAATGTTTTCCCACAGGTCTCTTAGGCTGTCTTCATTTCTTTTCATTCTTTTTTCTTTATTCTGTTCCGTGGCAGTGAATTCCTCCATTTTGTCTTCCAGGTCACTTATCTGTTCTTCTGCCTCAGTTATTCTGCTATTTATTCCTTCTAGTGTATTTTTCATTTCATTTATTGTATTGTTCATCTTTGTTCGTTTGTTCTTTAATTCTTCTAGGTGTTCGTTCTTTTATTCTTCTAGGTCTTTGTTAAACATGTCTTACATCTTCTCGATCTTTGCCTCCATTCTTTTTCCAAGGTCCTGGATCATCTTCTGTATGATTATTCTGAATTCTTTTTCTGGAAGGTTGCCTATCTCCACTTCATTTAGTTGTTTTTCTGGGGCTTTATCTTGTTCCTTCATCTGGTGCAAAGTCCTCTGCCTTTTCATTTTGTCTATCTTTCTGTGAATGTAGTTTTCCTTCCACAGGCTGCAGATTTTTAGTTCTCCTTGCTTCTGCTCTCTGCCCTCTGGTGGATGAGGCTATCTAAGAGACTTGTGCAAGTTTCTTGATGGGAGGGACTGGTGGTGGTTAGAGCTGGGTGTTGCTCTGGTGGGCAGAACTCAGTAAAACTTTAATCCACTTGTCTGCTGATGGGTAGGGCTGTTCCCTCCCTGTTGGTTGTTTGGCCCGAGGTGACCCAACACTGGAGCCTACCTGGCTCTTTGGTGGGGCTAATGGCGGACTCTGGGAGGGCTCATGCTAAGGAGTACTTCCCAGAACTTCTGCTGCCAGTGTCCTTGTCCCCACGGTGAGTCACAGCCACTCCCCACCTCTGCTGGAGACCCTCCAACACTAGCAGGTAAGTCTGGTTCAGTCTGCTGTGGGGTCACTGCTCCTTCCCCAGGTTCCTGATGAGCACACTACTTTGTGTGTGCCCTCTAAGAGTGGAGTCTCTGTCTCCTCCAGTCCTTTCAAAGTCCTGCAATCAAATCCCACTAGCCTTCATAGTGGCTAGGAATTCCTCCTTCCATTGCCAGACCCCCAGGTTGGGAAGCCTGATGTGGGGCTCAGAACCTTCACTCCAGTGGGTGGACTTCTGTTGTATAACTGTTCTCCACTTTGTGAGTCACCCACCCAGCAGTTATGGGATTTGATTTTATTGTGATTGTGCCCCTCCTACCATCTCATTTTGGCTTCTCCTTTGTCTTTGGATGTGGGCTATCTATTCTGGTGAATTCCAGTGTCTTCCTGTTAATGCCTGTTCAGCAGTTAGTTGGGATTCCGGTGCTCTTGCAAGGGGGAGTGAGCTCATGTACTTCTAATCTGCCATCTTGAACCAATCAACGTCAATATTCTGGTTGTGATATTGCATTAGAGTTCTGCAAAACGTTAGCTGGTGCCCCACCTTCATGCATGACTGTGGGTGAATACCACCTCAATGTGGGCTATCTGTGCCTCTGTCCCTTTCTGAACTCCTGGCACCCTCCCTAGGTATTCTGATTAGAAAAAGTCATAAAATAGGCTACAGATGAATCAGAGTGTTAATTTAAAGAAAGCCTACAGAGAGGATTTCTCTAGAAAGCTCTTTTTAGGACCAAGAAAAAACTTTAAAAGCTGTATCTGAAATACTGATTTTTTTTTTTGTGGTACGCGGGCCTCTCACTGTTGTGGCCTCTCCCGTTGTGGAGCACAGGCTCCAGATGCACAGGCTCAGCGGCCATGGCTCACGGGCCCAGCCACTCCACGGCATGTGGGATCTCCCCGGATCGGGGCACGAACCCATGTCCCTTGCATCAGCAGGCGGACTCTCAACCACTGCGCCACCAGGGAAGCCCCTTAAATCCATTTTTAAAATGCTTATTTTCTGAAATTCAAACAATTAATAAAAGGAAGGGATACAACCTACTTCCATAATTTTAGAAAAGTGGAAGCCAAGAAAAGTGAGACAACTGATATAGCTCCTAATTTGCAACATTCTCTCCCACCAGAAACAGTTTTTTAAAAATTGAGTGGACAAAGTTCTGAAACAAACTTCATTAATAGCCCCCAATTTAGAAAAACATTCACTGAGAAGTGTGACAATCTTAAGATGGGAGTAGGGGTATTAAAAAAAAAAGACAAGACTAGAAAGCCCTCCTTTAGAAAGGCTTTGCTTAAGAAGCTAAGCAAACTTCCTTAGCTGGGAAAGGTAAATTGTCAATGCTCACCGTTTTGGTTTTTCTTTACTGGGAGGAAAGTAGGAAAGGAAAGACAAAATCTTGTTAGTTTCTCAAAACTAATTACCTTTAGTAATAAATTGGCACTTAGTACAATGTAAAGCAGAAGAGAAAAATTTAAAAAACACACAGTCCTTGGAGGAAAGAGGAGTCTGGAGGGAAAAGCCACATCAGTAGGCACAAACATAATCCCTAGTTGCCAGCTCTAGACTATCATGGACTGAATGTGTGTGTCTCCCCCAAATTCATATGTTGAAATCTTAATCCCCACTATGGTGATATTAGAATGTGAGGGGGAAGACTTGGAAGGTAACTGGGTCATGAGGATGGAGTCCTCATGAATGGGATGAGGCCAGTGAGCTAGGTAGGTCTTCCCCCACTCCCTGTGAGGATACAATGCGAAGTGAGCTGCTTGCAACCTGGAAGACAGTTCTCACCAGAACCTGAGCATCCTGACACCATGATTTCAGACTTCCAGCCTCTAAATTTTCTGGTTGATAAGCTCCTCCATTTATAGCAGCCCAAGCTAAGACATAGTCTAATGTTGTAATAGCAAAACCCAACAATTTTTACCTGATTTGTCCTCACTGCCTGAAAAAGGATGAGAAGTATGGTGGAGAGAACTGGTAAATAGGAGAATATATGCACCTGGACTGATTGGCTGTTAAAGTAAAATTTTAATTCTCAAACAAAAGCTCAGAAGATAAGTCATTAAGTTCGGATTCAGGTGGGGTGGGAGGAAAACCAAGGAGTTTTTACTCACATAGTTTTCAAGCATAGAGATTAAGGGCTATACAGTAATTTGTACATTTCCTATTAAATGAAACAATTACATAAAAATAGTACAGGAAAAATTATGTAGCATGAAAACATATATCTGAAGAATGCATTCCAGAAGAAAACCTAACCCAAGTAACAAACAAAAAAAGTTTGTTTGTTAGAAGAAAAATGCAAATAACCCAGTAGAAAAATGGTCAAAGGAAATTGAAACATGTTTTAAGGAAAAAATATATAAATATCCAAGAAACATAGGAAAAGATGTTCAACCTTACAATACACACATACCATTTTCCCTTATCAGGTTGACAAACTTCTTAAAATTGGATAATATTTAGGGTTGGTGACCATATAAGAAAAAGATATCACACATAGTGCATGGGGGAGTAAATTTTTTGGAGGGCAACTTAGAAATAACTCTTAAATTTTTAAATTTATAGTAAATTCCACTGTCTCCTATACTCTTATGCCCTGGTTTATCCCCTACCAAAAAAAAGTTTGCCATCACATACACTGGGGACAAAGAGGAAAATCAGTTGTTTCTAATAACAAAGAGATACAAACATTACTGAAGTGACCCCATTTTAATCCATGCTCGCTCATTAACTTGTCTTTATATTAGATATTCATCTCCCCTTTCTAGGATTGTTTCTTCACATATAAGATCAATATTTGGGATTTTTAGAATGTTCAAGGACCATTCCATCTCTCAAATGTTCAATGTAACTTTGTCATAGTTATTGTCATAGTTATTTTTCCAATATTGGTGAGGTATTGATGATAGATTTCCTCTAATAGAAACATACATTCTCTCCTAGCCCTGGCTTTAAACCCAGCATAACAGATCTACAGGGAAACTGTAGGGGAATAAAGGTTTTTCCAAGACATCTTGGTGGATGATACTGAAATTCAAAGATATGGGAAGGAGAGAAGAATTATCACATTTTAGAGTGAAGATAAAATTTGCAGTTTGAGCCATGTTAAGTTTGAAGTGCCTATGGAGGTCTCAGCTGAAGATATCCAGTGGCCAGCTGTATGTATAAGTTTGGAGAGAGATGGAAGTGCTAAGATATGTGCTGAGATCTGAGTGTCATCAAAATAAAGATGATGAGTGAAACAAAAGATGTGAATATATTCACCTAAAGAAGAAGAGGTGTGATGTGAGGGCAAGAGAGGGAAGAAGAAAGAGTAGGAGGAGGAGAAGGGAGAAGAAGACGGAGTAGAAGGCAAAGAAGATAAGGGAAAGGGAGAAGAAGAGAAGAAAGAGGAGGAAGAGAAGGACGATGAGAAAGAAGAAAAAGGAGAGAAAAAGGAGAAGGAGAAGGAAGAGAGGGGGAGGGGAGGAGGAGGAAGAAACATACAGGGACAGGAAGAAGAAGAAGCCTACAAAGGAAACTTAAGAGAGGCCAGAGAGGGCCAGGAGAAAAATCAAAATGTATCGTGAAACCAATGGGAAGACGAAGTTTCAAAAGAAAGGAGCCGTCAAAAATGTTAAAAACATCCAAGATACAAAGTAAGGTCAAGACTGAATATATTCTATTGAATTTGACATTTTTATGACTTTTTGTCTTGGTGGGAATAATTTAAATTACAGTCTAAGGACAGAAGTCAGTTTTCAGTGGACTGTAGAGAGAATGAGAAGTGAAGAATTAAAAATTCCTTCCTGAAGGTTTGAATAGAAATGAGAGAGAAGAAGATGGTAACAGCAAATCTTTTAAAAAAGGATTTTCTTTCTTTTTGTTGTTGTTTGCTTACTTTTTGTGTATATTTGATGGAAGATGCTTGCACAAGTTTATATGCTAAGAAGAAAAGGTTCAGTATACAGCTGAGAAAACGGGATTAGCAGTAGAACACATAGCAAGTTTTGAATAAGTATTTACTCAACAGATAATTGTGAGTTAGCAAAGTCCTGGGCGTTGAAAGTGTGATGGCATTCAGAACACACATAGTACACTTTATTTAAAATACTCTGATTTTCTCTTCTTTTCCGTTTCTTTCTATCTTTTTTTTCTTAATTTCAGAAAATGGTATCCCTACATTATTCAAAATTAGTAGGCATTATTTGGGAAATTAAATAATGAAACATATTAGAGAAATATCTTAAGAAGTTGCAGTCATAAATTACATTTTACTCGATTTTCTCAATAAAATTAATGTGTTTTCCAGAGGAATCAAGAAGAAAATACATTTAGTTCAGAATTTTACTTGAAACATTACACTGATTATGATCTGAATACAGTGACTGACTGATCTGGCACAATGAGAAATGGAAACAAATATAGATGGAACTATTTCACAAGAAATTTTCAAATACTCTGACTCTCCTCATTAAGTTTACTAACAAGCTAAAAGTCTGAACACCCCCCCCGAAAATTACTAATTCAGGAAAAATATTGCCTTAATTGAGTTTTTAAATAAAAAGAAATAACAAAATTAGGTCAAACTGAAAAAAAATCAAATTAATATAACTGCATAAACAGTGAAAATTTAATAGGAGAAACTTGGAATATATTAATCCCTAAAACTCTAAACATAAATGTCAGTCTATTAAAACAGATTAAAAATTAGATGGGTTGGACTTCCCTGGTGGCGCAGGGGTTAACAGTACACCTGCCAATCAGGGGACATGGGTTTGAGCCCTGGTCCAGGAAGATCCCACATGCCATGGAGCAACTAAGCCCGTGAGCCACAACTACTGAGCCTGTGCTCTAGAGCCCACGAGCCACAACTACTGAGCCCATATGCCACAACTACTGAAGCCCGTGCACCTAGAGCCCATGCTCCACAACGAGAAGCCACCGCAATGAGAAGCACACGTACCACAATGAGGAGTAGCCCCCGCTTGCCACAACTACAGAAAGCCCACGCGCAGCAACGAAGACCCAATGCAGCCAAAAATAAATAAATAAAATTAAAAATTTTTTTAAAAATTAGATGCGTTGTCTTAAAAGGTACTTAGTTCCTTGAGCCTGGTGATGTCCAACCACTGTCTCCAGGACCACTTGTTGGAGGATCTGCAGAGGAGGCTCAGGCTCCAAAGAGGTAACGGGAATAGACGGGGTTTAAGGTGTCCTTCAGCTAATGACACTATAATTTATGGTTCTTTTAGATATTTTGCTAAAACATAAAGCCACAATATATTTTGGGTTGGCCAAGCAGGAAGATAACATGTTCTGAGCAAGGAATAATATTCAAAGGGAATAAAAGAAGTGCCATCATTTTACATATTCCAAACTTTGCTAAAGTACAACAAAAATACCCAAAGAAGTAAAGAATAAAATATACATTACCAAAGGGATACATTTTATGACTACATTTAATTAATATGAAAACACATTAGAGTGGAGAATGTATGTATGTATATGTATGTATGTGTGTATATATTTATTTAGTTATATATTCTTCTAGCAAATATTTACGGAGTGCCTACAGTGCTGGACATTGTACAAGAGCAACAAATAAAATAGAAAATTTCTGTCCTTATAGAGATTTCAGTGTACTATGAGGAGAGGGGAGGATATACGGTAAACAAACAAAATAGTTAATTACAAATTAACAAGGTCCTCTGACAATAACTAACAGAGATCCAGGCAAGGGGGAAGGGTGACTATTTAAAAAAGTGGTATCTTAGGATGAGAGGCATCCAAAGATGCAGAAAGCCAGGGCAGGTAACAGTATGTATGAATGCTCCAAAGAAGAAAAGCATCTGACATTGTCTAGGAACAAAAATGACATCAATGTGGCTAGAATGTTTTAAGTTATCATGAGAGTACTTTTGAGATGAGGTTAAAGAGAAATGGAGAGATAGACCTTACAGAACTTTACTCTAAGTGAAATGGGAAGTTACTGAAGAATACTTCTTGGATGTAGTCCAAGAATAAACCTGTTTCTCATGCAGAACGGATTGCAAGCAGCAAGGCAGTTAGTGAGAAGACCAGTTAGGGGACTAATCCATTGGTCCATGATAAAGATCATGGTAACCTCTACTAAGAAGGCAGAAGTGGAAATGGAGAGAAGTGGATAGAGATTTGTAATTAGGACCTGAATCACCTTAGTTCTTACCTACTCTCTTTGGGCCTCAATTTCATCTTCTATAAACCTGAGTTTACAGAAGCAAGTTTATAGAATGCAAAGAGATGTTCAGAGCATTATGTGAGACAAGATATAAGTACCCGGTATAAGGAAAGTTGCAATAAATCTCAGTCCTTTAAGAATACTTATTTAAAAATAATATTCATTCCAAGTTCATACTAGTGATAAGCAACTAAAATCCAGTATGATATGAACTGTTTGTCTTTCAAATGTATATAATTTTATGAGGTAACAAAGGAAAATGTTTAGATTTTTGATTTATAAAATATTGGGGGTTATACAAAAGTTACACAGATATTAATCCAATGCCCAAATGATTACAACAGAAAATAAATCAAAAAGGTGAAAATTTCTATTTAAATTAGTTTCAATCACATTGTAACAAATATTTTTAAAACCTATTAATTTGAAAGTGAAGAATTAAAAACAAATTCTTTGGAATAAAATCCCTCTCCCTAGAAATGGGCCTATTGGCTGGAATGCAGTGACTGCTCAATTTCCCTCTGTCTCTACTTTTCCTCCATTAAAACACACACACACACACAAGCATACACACACACACACAGGTTTTTAGCAACCCTGTTTAACATTTAGAAAAAAATAAATGACATAACAGAATAGGGATACGTAAACATGTTGCATGGGCTCTATATAATTGAACACTCTTCAAATTCTTTAAACAGAAATTTCAGTGCAATGGAGACCCTTAAAATGAAGACAGGTAAATGTGACCAAATATCAAATATCTCTTGTCAAAAATTTAGAGAAATCTTCCATGAAAATGATAAATAAATAAAAACCTCCCTTTAAAATTATATTATAAATGTGTCCCTCAGTTCAAGAAATATTATACCCTTTAAAATAGAACAAAAGAAAAACTGGCAGTGTTCAGTGTGAGAAGAATACACAGAATCTTCATCTCTGAACGAAGAAAGAAATGGCACCCAAGGAAGTGGACTATGGCAAATGAAAGACCCTCTTGTGTTTTGTCTTTCCTTTGTTCATGTATAAAACCAAAAAAAAAAAAAAAAAAAAAAAAAAGAAAGAAAAGAAAAGAAAGAAAGAAGGAAAGAAAAAGGCACAAACCCTAGGGCTTATTGCACTATACAGAAACTCATTTCCAAGAGTTGGTGTCAAATCTTGCAGTTTAAATCTCCAAATAGCTATCCTCTAATAAAATCTATATACCCTGCTTCCTGAAAAGAAAAGAGAAAAAAAGGGAAAAAACATAAGGAAGGAAACAAGGGAGGAAGGGATGGAGGGAAGGAGGGAGAGGAAGGAAGGAGGAAGAAAAAGAATAAGGCGCCTGATCACAGAATAATTCCATATAATATAGTGTTCAGTCCTGTATATACAGAAATTATAGGCAAGGCATTGTTTCAGTCATTTCAACCATGGTAACGCTGGATATAGAGATAGCTCTCCACACTCTGTTCAGGACTAACCCAGAACTGGATAAACTTACAATATGAAGTTTTCAACAATTCCTTTCTCTTTGTACTTTTTTCTTTCCTTTTTAATTTTTCTTCTCTTCCACTTCATTTCTTTGTACTATTTTCAACCTTTACAGTTTTTTCCCCTTTCTCCTTTTTCTCTCTCTCTTTCCTAATTTTACATTACACTGCTGATGGGCTTGGTTGGGGGAGGTGGTGGGAATGATGCTAAAAGTAAGAAAATTTTCTTTCCTTCCAGAACATTACTAAACAATACTTCCAAGCACTGCTAATTCAATCATGCAAGCTCAGTTAGGATTTTAATGATGATTCCAAGTTATATCTCCTTTCTGAATCAAATACTAAAAGACTACTAATTTAGAGATAAATGTATTTTATTAAATTATTTTTAAGAGAACTAGTCATTTATATTTGTTATCTACATCCTATTTCCCAACTATGCTACACAGTCTAATTTGTAGTACATAAAAAACTTCTATAGTTGTCCACTTCTTGCAGGACTAAATCAGAGATCTACTGTTGGCATAACGCAAAGTTGGTCAAGGCAAAAAAATGTACCTGATAGTGTTTGTCTTCAGATTCTCCCTTTTTCTTCCTTGTGATAAACCTGATCTCCTAGATTCTCCTTTCTTCCTTTAGTCATTCAATAAATATTTACTGAACCCTAATTATTTGCCAGGAACTACAGTAGATGCTATTGACAAAGACATGAAATATGTCTTCTCTGACGTGGAAAAGTTTACAACCTAGGTAGAGAGGCAGGAATGTAACTGCAATATAATTTGATAAGGCCCTTAATGGAAGTAAGAACAGATTGCAATCCTCATTACACATACGGCTACTTAGACTCCTCTACTTTGTCCCTCAGATTTTCCCTGTACTTGGAATCTACCTCTCTATCCTCCTCATTAAAACTTACCTATTGGGGAGGAGCTTCAAGATGGCAGAATAGTAAGAAGTGGAGATCACCTTCCTCCCCACATATACATCATAAATACATCTACACGTGGAACAACTTCTAGAGAACACCTACTGAACGTTGGCAGAAGACCTCAGACCTCCCAAAAGGCAAGAGAAACTCCCCACGTACCTGGGTAGGGCAAAAGAAAAAAGAAAAAACAGAGACAAAAGAATACGGACGGGACCAGCACCAGTGGGAGGGAGCTGTGAAAGAGGAAAGGTTTCCACGCACTACGAAGCCCATTCGCGGGCGGAGACTGTGGGTGGTGGAGGGGTGAAGCTTCGGAGCCACGGAGGAGAGCGCAGCAACAGGGGTGCGGAGGACAAAGAGGAGAGATTCCCGCACAGAGGACTGGTGCCAACCAGCACTCACCAGCCCGAGAGGCTTGTCTGCTCACCCGCCGGGAAGTGTGGGGGCTGGGAGCTGAGGCTCCGGCTTTGCTTCGGAGGTCAGATCCCAGGGAGAGGACTGGGGTTGGCTGCTTGAACACAGCCTGAAGGGGCTGGTGCACCACAGCTAGCCGGGAGGGAGTCTGGGAAAAAGTCTGGAGATGCCAAAGAGGCAAGAGACTTTCTCTGGCCCCTATATCCTAGTGCACGAGGAGAGGGGATTAAGAGTGCCACTTAAAGGAGTGCCAGAGACGGGCGCAAGCTGTGGCTATCAGCGCAGACCCCAGAGATGGGCATGAGATGCTAAGGCTGCTGCTGCAGCCATCAAGAAGCCTGTGTGCAAGCACAGGTCACTTTCCACACCTCCCCTCCCAGGAGCCTGTGCAGCCTGCCACTGCCAGGGTCCCATGATCCAGTGACAACTTCCCCGGGAGAACACATGGTGTGCCTCAGGCTGTTGCAATGTCACACTGGCCTCTGCCGCTGCAGGCTCACCCTGCATCCGTACCCCTCCCTCCCCCTGGCCTGAGTGAGCCACAGCCCCCGAATCAGCTGCTCCTTTAACACCATCCTGTCTGAGCGAAGAACATATGCCCTCAGGCGACATACACGCAGAGATGGGGCCACATCCAAAGCTGAACCCCAGGAGCTGTGCGAACAAAGAAGAGAAAGGGAAATCTCTCCCAGCTGCCTCAGGAGCAGCGGATTAAAACCCCACAATCAACTTGATGTATGCTGCATCTTTGGAATACATGAAGAGACAATAAATCAGCCCAAAATTGAGGCGGTGGACATTGGGAGCAATGATATATATATATTTTTTTTTTTCCTTTTCCGCTGTTTGTGAGTGTCTATGTGTATGCGTCTGTGTGTGATTTTGTCTGTACAGCTTTGCTTTTACCATTTATCCTAGGGTTCTGTATCTCCGGTATTTTTTTGTATAGTTTTTAACACTTGTTATCATTGGTGGATTTGTTTTTTGGTTTGGTTGCTGCCTTCTTTTATTTTCTTTTAATACTTAAAAAAATTGTTTTTAATAATTATTTCTTATTTTTATTTTAATAACTTTATTTTATTTTATTTATCTTCTTCTTTCTTTCTCTCTTTTTTTTCTCCCTTTTATTCTGAGCCGTGTGGTTAACAGGCTCTTGGTGCTCCAGCCAGGCATCAGGGCTGTGCCACTGAGGTGGGAGAGCCAAGTTCACGACATTGGTACACAAGAGACCTCCCAGCTCCACGTTAATATCAAATGATGAAAATCCCACACAGATCTCCATCTCAATGCCAAGACCCAGCTCCACTCAACGACCAGCAAGCTACAGTGCTGGACACCCTATGCCAAACAACTAGCAAGACAGGAACACAACCACACGCATTAGCAGAAAGGCTGCCTAAAATCATAATAAGGCCACAGATACACCAAAACACACCACCAGATGTGGACCTGCCCACCAGAAAGACAAGATCCAGCCTCATCCACCAGAACACAGGCACTAGTCCCCTCCACTGGGAGGCCTACACAACTCACTGAACCAACCTTAGCCACTGGGGACAGACACCAAAAACAAGGGGAACTATGAACCTGCAGCCTGCGAAAAGGAGACCCCAAACACAGTAAGTTAAGCAAAATGAGAAGACAGAGAAACACACAGCAGATGAAGGACCAAGGTAAAAACCCACCAGAACTAACAAATGAAGAGGAAACAGGCATTCTACATGAAAAAGAATTCAGAATAATGATAGTAAAGATAATATAAAATCTTGGAAATACAATGGAGAAAATAGAAGAAACGTTTAACAAGGACCTAGAAGAACTAAACAGCAAACAAACAGTGATGAACAACACAATAAAAGAAATTAAATATTCTCTAGAAGGGATCAATAGCACAATAACTGAGTCAGAAGAACAGATAGGCGACCTGGAAGATAAAATAGTGGAAATAACAACTGCAGAGCAGAATAAAGAAAAAAAATGAAAAGAATTGAGGACAGTCTCAGAGACTTCTGGGACAACATTAAATGCATCAACATTCGAATTATAGGGGTCCCAGAAGAAGAAGAGAAGAAGAAAGGGACTGAGAAAATATTTAAAGAGATTATAGTTGAAAACTTCCCTAATATGGGAAAGGATATAGTTAATCAAGTCCAGGAAGCACAGAGAGTCCCATACAGGATAAATGCAAGGAGAAACACGCCAAGACACATATTAATCAAACTATCAAAAATTAAATACAAAGAAAAACTATTAAAAGCAGCACGGGAAAAACAACAAATAATATACAAGGGAATCCCAATAAGGTTAACAGTTGATCTTTCAGCAGAAACTCTGCAAGCCAGAAGGGAGTGGCAGGACATATTTAAAGTGATGAAGGGGAAAAACGTACAACCAAGATTACGCTACCCAGCAAGGATCTCGTTCAGATTTGATGGAGAAATTAAAACCTTTACAGACAAGCAAAAGCTAAGAGAATTCAGCACCACCAAACCAGCTTTACAACAAATGGTAAAGGAGCCTCTAGACAGGAAACACAAAAGAAGGAAAAGACCTACAATAACAAACCAAAAACGATTAAGAAAATGGTAATAGGGACATACATATCAATAATTACCTTAAAAGTAAATGGATTAAATACTCCAACCAAAAGACATAGACTGGCTGGATGGATACAAAACTGAGACCCTTATATATGCTATCTACAAGAGACCCACTTCAGACCTAGGGACACATATAGATTGAAAGTGAGGGGATGGAAAAATATATTCCATGCAAATGGAAATCAAAAGAAAGCTAGAGTAGCAATTCTCATATCAGACAAAATAGACTTTAAAACAAAGACTATTACAAGAGACAAAGAAGGACACTACATAATGAACAAGGGATCAATCCAAGAAGAAGATATAACAGTTGCAAATACTTATGCACCCAACACAGTAGCACCTCAATACATAAGGCAAATACTAACAGCCATAAAAGGAGAAGTCGACAGTAACACATTCATAGTAGGGGACTTTAACACCCCACTTTCACCAACAGACAGATCATCCAAAATGAAAATAAATAAGGAAACACAAGCTTTAAATGATACATTAAACAAGATGGACCTAATTGATATTTATAGGACATCCCATCCAAAAACAACAGAATAAACATTTTTCTCTAGTGCTCATGGAACATTCCCCAGGACAGATCATATCCTGGGTCACAAATCAAGCCTTGGTAAATTTAAGAAAATTGAAATCGTATCAAGTATCTTTTCCGACCACAACGCTATGGACTAGGTACCAATTACAGGAAAAAAATCTGTAAAAAATACGAACACGTGGAAGCTAAACAATACACGACATGATAACGAAGAGATCACTGAAGAAATCAAGGAGGGGCTTCCCTGGTGGTGCAGTGGTTGAGAGTCCGCCTGCCAATGCAGGGGACATGGGTTTGTGTCCCGGTCCGGGAAGATCCCACATGCCATGGAGCAGCTGGGCCCGTGAGCCATGGCTGCTGAGCCTGTGCGTCCGGAGCCTGTGCTCCGCAACGGGAGAGGCCACAGCAGTGTTTAGCCCACGTACCGCAAAAAAAAAAAAAGAAAAAAAGAAATCAAAGAGGAAATCAAATAATACCTAGAAACAAATGACAATGAAAACACAAAGACTCAAAACCTATGGGATGCAGCCAAAGCAGTTCTAAGAGGAAGTGTATAGCAATACAGTCCTACATGAAGAAACAAGAAACATCTCAAATAAACAACATAACCTTACACGTAAACTAATTAGAGAAAGAAGAACAAAAAAACACCGAAGTTAGCAGAAGGAAAGAAATCATAAAAATCAGGTTAGAAAGAAATGAAAAAGAAATGAAGGAAACTATAGCAAACATCAATAAAACTAAAAGCTGGTTCTTTGAGCAGATAAACAAAATAGATAAAGCATTAGCCAGACTCATCAAGAAAAAAAGGGAGAAGACTCAAATCAATAGAATTAGAAATGAAACAGGAGAAGTAAAAACTGACATGGCAGAAATACAAAGGATCATAAGAGATTACTACAAGCAACTCTATGACAATAAAATGGACAACCTGGAAGAAATGGACAAATTCTTAGAAATGCACAACCTTCCCAAACTGAACCAGGAAGAAACAGAAAATATAAACAAAGCAATCCCAAGCATTGAAATTGAGACTGTGATTAAAAATCTTCCAACAAACAAAAGCCCAGGACCAGATGGCTTCACAGGAGAATTCTATCAAACACTCAGAGAAGAGCTAACACCTATCCTTCTCAAAATCTTCCAGAATACAGCAGAGGGAGGAACACTCCCAAACTCATTCTATGAGGCCACCATCACCCTGACACCAAAACCACACAAAGATGTCACAAAGAAAGAAAACTACAGGCCAATATCACTGATGAATATACATGCAAATGTCCTCAACAAAATACTAGCAAACAGAATCCAACAGCACATTAAAAGGATCATACACCATGATAAAGTAGGGTTTATCCGAGGAATGCAAGAATTCTTCAATATACACAAATCAATCGATACACCATATTAACAAATTGAAGGAGAAAAACCATATGATCATCTCAATAGATGCAGAGAAAGCTTTCAACAAAATTCAACACCCATTTATGATATAAACCCTCCAGAAAGTAGGCATACAGAGAACTTACCTCAACATAATAAAGGCCATATATCATAAACCCACAGCCAACATCATCCTGAATGGTGAAAAACTGAAACCATTTCCACTAAGATCAGGAACGAGAAAAGGTTGTCCACTCTAACCACTACTATTCAACATAGTTTCAGAAGTTTTAGCCACAGCAATCAGAAAAGAAAAAATAAATAAAAGGAGTCCAAATTGGAAAAGAAGAAGTAAAGCTGTCACTGTTTGCAGATGACATGATACTATACATAGAGAATCCTAAGATGCTACCAGAAAACTCCTAGAGCTAATCAATGAATTTGGTAAAGTAGCAGGATACAAAATAAATGCACAGAAATCTCTTGCATTCCTATATACTAATGAAGAAAAATCTGAAAGTGAAATTAAGAAAACATTGCCATTTACCACTGCAACAAAAAGAATACAATATCTAGGAATAAACCTACCCAAGGAGACAAAAGATCTATATGCAGAAAATTATAAGAAACTGATGAAAGAAATTAAAGATGGTACAAATAGATGGAGAGATATACCATGCTCTTGATTGGAAGAATCAACATTGTGAAAATGACTCTACTACCCAAAGCAATCTACAGATTCAGTGCAATCCCTATCAAACTACCACTGGCATTTTTCACAGAACTACAACAAAAAATTTCACAATTTGTATGGAAACACAAAAGACACCGAATAGCCAAAGCAATCTTGAGAAAGAAAAATGGAGCTGGAGGAATCAGGCTCCCTGGTTTCAGACTATACTACAAAGCTACAGTAATCAAGACAGTATGGTACTGGCACCAAAACAGAAAGATAGATCAATGGAACAGGATAGAAAGCCCAGAGGTAAACCCATGCACATATGGTCACTTTATATTTGATAAAGGAGGCAAGAATATACAGTGGAGAAAAGACAGCTCTTCAATAAGTCGTGCTGGGAAAACTGGACAGGTACATGTAAAAGTATGAAATTAGAACACTCCCTAACACCATACACAAAAATAAACTCACAATGGATTAAGGACCTAACTGTAAGGTCAGACACTATTAAACTCTTAGAGGAAAACATAGGCAGAACACTCCATGACATAAATCACAGCAAGATCCTTTTTGACCCACCTCCTAGAGAAATGGAAATAAAAACAAAAATAAACAAATGGGACCTAATGAAACTTAAAACCTTTTGCAGAGCAAAGGAAAACATAAACAAGACGAAAAGACAACCCTCAGAATGGGAGAAGATATTTGCCAATGAAGCAACTCACAAAAGATTAATCTCCAAAATTTACAAGCAGCTCATGCTGCTCAATATCAAAAGAACAAACAATCCAATCCAAAAATGGGCAGAAGACCTAAATAGACATTTCTCCAAAGAAGACATACAGATGGCCAACAAACACATGAAAGAATGCTCAACATCATTAATCATTAGAGAAATGCAAATCAAAACTACAATGAGATATCATCTCACACTGGTCAGAATGGCCATCATCAAAAAATCTACAAACAATAAATGCTGGAGAGGGTGTGGAGAAAAGGGAACCCTCTGTTGGTGGGAATGTAAATTGCTACAGCCACTATGGAGAACAGTATGGAGTTTCCTTAAAAAACTAAAAATAGAACTACCATTTTACCCAGCAATCTCAGTACTGGGCATATACCCTGCAAAAACCATAATTCAAAAAGAGTCATGTACCACAATGTTCATTGCAGCTCTATTTACAATAGCCAGAACATGGAACCAACCTAAGTGTCCATCGACAGATGAATGGATAAAAAAGATGTGGCACATATATACAAAAAAACGAAATTGAGTTATTTGTAGTGAGGTGGATGGACCTACAGTCTGTCATAGAGAGTGAAGTAAGTCAGAAAGAGAAAAACAAATACCATATGCTAATACATATATATGGAATCTAAAAATAAATGGTCATGAAGAACCTAGGGGCAAGACGGGAATAAAGACGCAGACCTACTAGAGAATGGACTTGAGGATATGGGGAGGGGAAAGGTAAGCTGGGACAAAGTGAGAGAGTGGCATGGACATATATACACTACCAAACGTAAAATAGATAGCTAATGGGAAGCAGGTGCATAGCACAGGGAGATCAGCTCTGTGCTTTGTGACCACCTAGAGGGGTGGGATAGGGAGGGTGGGAGGGAGGGGGATGCAAGAGGGAAGAGATATGGGGATATATGTGTATGTATACTGATTCACTTTGCTATAAAGGAGAAACTAACACACCACTGTCAAGCAATTATACTCCAATAAAGATGTTTAAAAAAAACAAAAAAACTTACTTACTGGTTAATCCCATCTTTCCCCTCAAGACATACCTCCTGGATAGGTGTCTTGGGAAAACAGTCTCACAAATTAAGTCACACTGGATATTAAAAGAGTAAAGCGTGTACAGCACATCTCTTTTGCGTATTAATAAGTCATTCTATTTGAAAGGAACTGGTTGCTAATGCCGGGAATTTTAACTGTATAGTTAGCTGTTTTGAAAGAAATTTTAAGAAGAACTTCCTCATACACTTCAATCACAACAGCAAGGGGTTAACAATTCCACATAAAACGTGCCTTTATATGCCTTGACTTTATTATTTTTAAACAAACAGCATGCTGCATATTTATTCACTTAGGAAATACAATTATATCTAATTATTATTGCTAGTAGTAGTAGTAGTTACTGTTCGTAGCTACTGTTACTATAGGGACTATATTGATTTAAAATTATAGAAGTTTGCCTTATTGTTTGATGTTATTATGAAGGTTTACTTCAGATACAAAATTTATCACAGGACTGTTTTTTAATTCGAAATGCATGATTCTCACAATAATAGGAGTACTATAAAATCAGGCATATTTAAATATATCAAGAAATATGATTCATTGAATCACATAATCAAAATTGTACCTATTGAGGAAAACACAGATTATTTAATGTAATTCTTATAGGAAAAAATAATTTAATATCTGTGAACTTAGGTTTTCTCCCCTGTAAAATGAGGGGTTTAAATCAGAATAAGCTCTGTGTTTGCTCCCAGGCTTGATACCTATGTGAATATTTTGCATAAATATTTCCCGATTCTCCTATGACATGAAATTTTACAGATTCTGCAATATCATAATGAAGGAGTCTGCATTAATAGTTGAAACCTTTTCTATATTTGTGTCCCCAATGTTAACAATGCCTAACCCAAAGTAATTGGCATAATAAATTTAAGTGGATAGATTGAAGATTGTATAAACAGAAAAACACACTGATGTAAAGGAATGTTACAAAGTCAGGGATATATCTAAATATCTAGAGACATTTAGTGAGAGACATGGAAGACACAGGAATGAGTATTTTTACAGATTTCAAGCTTCAATGGGAAGCTTAAGAAATAACTAATGTTTAGTTTGGGGGTCAAGGCAAGATATTTTAAAATGGAGAAAATTGAAGTAAGTTAAATAAGGTCCATTCTCACTAGGACTATTTATGACGATTCTCCCTCATCCACTTTCTGCTGTTCACTGTACTATGCTTACTGACAATCTATCCCAAATAACTCCTGGTAGTTTGAAATCATTTCATCATTAATATATAAATGTCTCACTTCAATTGTACGAATCTCAGATCTCATCTCACCAAAGTTTTCTGAAAGTTAATTGTTTTTCACCCAGTATCTTTAGAACTCAATTTCCTCATCCGTAGAACAATAATACCTAATCATAGAGTTATTGTGATAATGAGATAGACTCAATGCATGTTGTATTTTCATTTATTTATCTTCCAATCCACTATCATTATCCTTCTACTTGAGGTCAATCCCTCCACTTGTATACTTGATTTTTATACCCTCCTAAAATCTCTGAGACTTTGCTCTATCAATGATCACTTCTCTCCCCTTATCTTCAGTGTCTTCTTTACTGGCTCCTTATTTTTCAGAACATGTAAATCACCTTCATCCTAATGCAAATCCCCTTGACCTGTGCCTCCCTCTAGCAAAATCTCTCCCTTCTTTTCTCACTTCTGTTCATTGATTAGGTAAACAAAAAAATTTAAAGAATTTATTTTTCAATGTGAAAAACACATGTGGGTTTATAAAAAGAAAAATATAGAAAATAAAAAGCAAAAATAACAAGAGCAAAAAAAATTCCCCAAACCAAAACAATAACAACAAAAAACACCTGTTGTCATACACAGGCATTTCTTTACAGGTGTAATGTATAGTCACTATAACTAAAATGGACACTTTACCTAAAGTTTCAATTCTAGTTTTTCGACCTAATAAACCTATATGTCATTTCTCCCCAAAAGGCTCATAAATGTAGTGCAACCCCTATTAGAAGTCCAATGAAATTGAAAGTTGGGCAGGAGGTGTAGGGGGGTGGGGGCAGGGACCATGATTAAGTTATTCTAAAGTTCTTATGGAAGAAATTACTGGATGAAAATAGTCAATAATTTTATAAAATGAAAAAATAATAAAAGGGGACTCTCATTAACAGGTTTAAACTGTAATTGTAAAAGCCACAACTGTTAAAATAGCATAGTCCAAGTAAAGAATACAGAAACTGAAAGAACTGAAGAGAAAAAATAGAAAGGCTGGAAATGGAATAGAAAGGCATGAAACAAACCCATTTGTAAATTAAGTATTTAGCATATGATAAATAATGCATTTCAAATCAACGGGGAAAACATAGATTTTTCAATTGATGGTGCTGGGACAACTGGTTAAATATTTAGAACAGAGTAAATTTAGAGCCTATCTCACACTGTATATCAAAATAAAATTCCAGATGGTTTAAAGAGTTATATGTAAACAATGAAACCATAAAAGAACTAGAAGCAAATATAGGAGGATTTTTAATCTAAGTGGGAGAGGTCTTTCTAAGCATAAGAGCGAAGGCAGAAGCCATTAGGAAAATATAGCAGGTTTTTAAAAAAATAGTACATTTGAACGTATAAAAAATGAAAAGTTCTATATAGCAAAAACAAACAACATTAAAAGTCAAATAATAGCTCTTTGCTGCATCTACTGCGAGAATGAAGACCATTCTCAGCAATCAGACTGTCGACATTCCAGAAAATGGTACGAGACTTGGTGCTTGCATTTTTCTTACATCTTTACTACACGCTCTATACCTTGTTCCGAGACCTCACGAATACGTTCTCTCCTAGTCGACATTACTCTGAAGGGACGCACAGTTATTGTGAAGGGCCCCAGAGGCACCCTGCGGAGGGGCTTTAATCACATAAATGTAGAACTCAGTCTCCTTGGGAAGAAAAAGAAGAGGCTCCGGGTTGACAAATGGTGGGGGAATAGAAAGGAACTGGCCACTGTTCGCACTATCTGTAGTCATGTACAGAACATGATCAAGGGTGTTACACTGGGCTTCCGTTACAAGATGAGGTCTGTGTATGCTCACTTCCCCACCAACGTTGTTATTCAGGAGAATGGTTCTTTTGTTGAAATCCGAAATTTTTTGGGTGAAAAATACATCCGCAGGGTTCGGATGAGGCCAGGTGTTGCTTGTTCAGTATCTCAAGCCCAGAAAGATGAGTTGATTCTTGAAGGAAATGACATTGAACTTGTGTCAAATTCAGCTGCTTTGATTCAGCAAGCCACAACAGTAAAATACAAGGATATCAGAAAATTTTTGGATGGTGTCTATGTTTCTGAAAAAGGAACAGTTCAGCAGGCTGATGAATAAGATCTGAGTGATCCAGTTACAGAAACCACAAGAGGCCAGGCTCATATGTGATATTTTAAAAATGAATAAAAGCTCTTTTGACTTGGAAAAAAAAAAGTCAAATAATAAATTCACAAAAAACTATTTGCAACATGTGACAGAATACCATGTAGCAATATTTTTAAAGTCCTGTGAAAATAATTAAAAATCTTGGAAAAAATGATCAGTGTATGCTATTAAATGAAGAAAATGTTACAAAACAGTATATATGTTATGATCCCAACTTTGTAACATATATGTTTGTTTGGGTATAATGGCTTCCCACACACACCATGTTTATAATCTCCATGCTTTTACTCACGCAGTTCCCTCTGACCCAAGAGATATTCCCTCCCTCATCTAGTCATCTCCTATTCATTTTTTAAGGATCATTTCCTATATCTCTACAGACACCAAGAAGTTTTCCCTGAATTTCCAGGCTGCAATAGGTGCCTTCCTTTGTTTACCAGTAGCATGCTGTTGCATACCATCAAGTTATTATTACATAATATTAATATCTGTGTGTGCATATATCATTCCACTCCTATGAGTGAAGTTCCTCAAGAGAAAGGACTATATTTACTTCTCTCTTATTCCCAGTGTCTATCACTATAACTAACATGTACCACACATTCGAAAAATATGATTTTGAAATATTGCTGAAATCTCTTTTAATCAGGATTATTCAAAAATAGAGCTAATGTCAATTGGGAGTCAAACAGTATAAGAAGGATCAAACAGTATAAAAAGGCTGAAAGAAAAAAAAAAAAACTTATCTACTTAATGAGAGTTTATTCTGTCCTTCTTGCCAAGACAGACCAGAAGCTTCCTTCAGTATAGAACTCAATGATTCACCCTAGAGCACCTTCAGTACATATTGATCTTTTAAAAAATCTAAAGAAATACACCACTTACAGACTTTGTCCCACAATTTATCACTTAAAGTTTATTGTTATTTAATTATTTCTCATTTGTGAATACTTTCTCTCTCATCAGATGTTGACCTCTATTACAGGAAGAGACCATGCCCTATTCTAATTAGGTATCTTATTATGTATTTGGCTAAATAGCTTAGTATTTGAATAAACTTTCAATATATACTTATTTTATTTATAGCTTTGAATAATTTTCTATGTTTTTATATACATCTCTTCCTTATTCTCTAGGACAGGGCAAGTCAACTCCAATTTCCTTCCTTCCCCATCACCATCCAAAATGGGAGATATATACTGAGTAACACAGAAATACTCGCACTTGCTGAGTAAACCTGCTATTATCTCATCAGAAGAACAGCTTCATCTGTGTTAACCTAGCTGCGCTAGGCCATGAATCTTTCTAAATTTTCATGAATTAGTGAAGGTAATATTGCCTCATTTTTCTAATAAGAGGATATTTAAATGACCTCATCTCTATTCAATAATAGGTCTTCTTGAGCTAAATCACGAGAGGAGGTACTAGTAAGAATTTTTTTGTTAGTCAAAACATTTTTCTACATATAGCCTAGTATATGCAATGTCCCAAAACATACAGTACTATTTACTGCTAATGCAAATTTACTGCAACATTGCTTGATATATTCCAAAGTTTTCCAATAAGCTATTGACTTCCTATAGGTTAGAAATAAAATCATTATATTTAAATTATTAAATGCCAAGGAAGAAAGTAATCTTTTTCTCCTTCTTATGTCTTTGTTTTACAAAACTATTGTCTTACAGGACATGAAAACAACTAAAAACAAAAAATTATATGGTGTAGTTAATTGAAAAAATGCTTTTGCTGCACACAGAAATTGACACTAAGTGCTGTATTAGCAGGAAATCAGTGATTTTCAATTGACATTGCACAGGAAATCGTTTAGTGTCAATTGATATTAAATGGGCAAAATTGTACTGAATTAGTACAAAATGATTTGGTAGAAAGAAATGTGCTTCCATTAGGTGATTTGATATTAAGTGGGCTCAAATGTAATAAGTTTTAGAGGTCACTAGTCAACAAAAATTAGGGCACGGTATCCAACCCTGAATACATCAGACTGGTTGCTTTTAACATATTTATCAAAAGATAAGTTAGTGTCATACTATCAAGACAAAATTGTCTCCCTTTGAGCTTTCAAGAGAAGTGGGAAAATTCAATTGTTTTAAATGAGTTAAATTAACCAGTGGTAAGAATCATGACTTCCTGGGCCTATTTGGTGGTCCTAATCCTTTTAAAAATATATTTTATAGTATTTTTCATGTGAAATAAAAGGCAAAATAATAGCATGTTTTATGTAATAAGGTCCAGATTGAGTTCTTTCTATAAAACTGCTTTGACAGTAAGCACACAATAAATTATTGGTTGAATGAGTGATATGATTGGATATTATGAAGAAATATTATAGGTCTTTAAAGAAACCTGTGATTTTTTTAAACGTGAGTAATGGGGAAAGGAAAGTATGTAGATATGGGGAGGGGGGAAGAGACAGGAGAGATAAGTTATATAGTAGCTACAAAAAAGAACAAGTTGCTGGGCTTCCCTGGTGGCGCAGTAGTTGAGAGTCCGCCTGCCGACGCAGGGGACACGGGTTCGTGCCCCGGTCTGGGAAGATCCCACATGCCGCGGAACGGCTGGGCCCGTGATGGCCCCGAGCCTGCGCGTCTGAAGCCTGTGCTCCACAATGGGAGACGCCACAACAGTGAGAGGCCCACGTACCGCAAAAACAAAACAAAACAAAAAAAGAACGAGTTGCATAAATATTTTAGAATATTTGCTGGGGATAGAAGTGCAGATGTTTGATGTATAAAAATCACATGTTATTCATCATACAAAAACAATTATGGGGTAAAAGACAAGCACACAATATTCCTGAATAGCCAAAACAATCCTGAAAAAGAAGAATGAAGCTGGAGGACTCATATCTCCTGATTTCAAAACTTACTAAAAAGTTATAGTATTCAAAACAGTGTGGTAGAACATAAAGAAAGACATATAGAACCATAAAATAGACTAGAGTCCAGAAATAAATCCTCACATATTATGGTCACATGATTTTTAGTAAGAGTGCCAAGACCATTCAATAGGAAAGACAGTCTTTTCAACAAATGGTGCTAGGAAAACTGGATATCTCTATACAAAAGAATGAAATTGGACCCTTACCTAACACCATATACAAAAATTACTCAAAATGGATCCATGACCTAAATGCAAGACCTAAAACTATAAAACATTAGAAGAAAACATAGCATAAAAGCTTGACAACACTGAATTTAGCAATGGTTTCTTGGATATGACACCAAAGGCACAGGCAACAAAAGAAAAAGTAGACAAATTGGACTTAATAATTTTTTTTAATCTGTGCATCAAAAGACACTATCAACAGTGTAAAAAAGGAACATATAGGAGTAAACATTTGCAAATCATATATCTGATAAGTGATTGATATCAAGAATACACAAAGAACATCTAAAACTCAACAACAACAAATAAACAAACACCCTGATTCAAAAATAGGCAAAACACTTGAATAGACATTTCTCAAAAGAAGATACACAAATAGCCAATTAACCTATGAAAAGATGCTCAACATCACTAATTATTAGGGAAATACAAATCAAAACTACTATGAGATACTACCCCGTACTCATTAGGATGACTACTATAAAAACAAACAAAACAAAACAAAACCCTCCAGAAAATAACAAGTGTTGACAGGATGTGGAGAATGTAGAACACTTGTACACAATTGGTGGGAATGTAAAATGTTACAGCCACTGTGGAAAACCACATGGCAGTTCCTCCAAAAGTTAAAAACAGAATTACCATATGATCCAGCAATTCCATTTCTGGGTATATACTAAAAACAACTGAAAGCCAGGTCTCAAAGAGGTATTTGTACACCCATGTTCATAATAGCATTATTCACAATAGCTAAAACATAGGAGAAACCCAAGCGTCCATGGATGGATGAATGAATTAGCAAAATGTAATATACACATACAGTGCAATATTAGCCTTAAAAAGGAGGGAAATTCTCACATATGCTACAACATGGGTGAACCTTGAGGATATTACGCTAGGTGAAATAAGCCAAGCAAAAAAAGACAAATACAAATGATTCCACTTATTTGAGGTGCTTAGAGAAGTCAAAGTCAGAGTCAGAAAGTAGAATGATGGTTTCCAGGGGATGGAGGGAGACAGGAGAATACGGAGTTTTTATTTAATGTGTATAGTTTCAATTTTTCAAAATCAAAAAAGTTCTTGAGATGAGTGGTGGTGACGGTTGCACAGCAATATAAGTGCCAGTTAAAAATGGTTGAAGATGGTAAATATTATGTTTATTTTACCACAATAAAAATAAAAGGGGTAAAAGTGGTGGGAGAGCTTTGTAACTTTTTACTTGCCCTTGACCCTCCAAAAAAGAACAAACAAAATATTAATGGGGAAATCACCCTGCTAGGCATTGGGCTGAAGAAATAGTATGACTTTCTTTTCCTAATTTGGCAAAGAGAATGAAAAAATAATCCTTTGAAAGAACTCTAATCCCTCAAAGAACTTACCATGAAGGTACAAAAAGTAAACCAAGAATATTCCCTAAGATTAGCAGGAAGCAATCCAAAATAAAACTCAGTTTCATTCCTGAAGGAATGAAATTAGTTTTACAATGAAGCGAGAGCTACATTCAGGACCATCTTTAAGAGAGAGGGAAGTTACTAATTCAAATGGGTGATACAGAGAAAACTGATAGGATAATGATAATAAGTTATGATAATTATTATTTACTGAGCTCTTACTAATGACAAGCACAATATTCAGCATTCTTCATAAAATATCACAATTCTTTCCTTAACAATCTGATGAGATCCACCTAGTTTAGAAACAAAGACCATGAGATTAAGAAAACTGACCAAAGTCACAAACACAGAGTAGTGTAGTTGTCAAACCTACATCTATCCAAAGTCATGAATTTTAACTAAGTAAGTAGGACTTTCAAAACTTAGATATAGTTGGTAGTTTAAAACAAAAATCCTCTTACAAAATACCTGAATCTAAACTATTCTAAAAAACAATTGGAGCTGAGACACATAAGAGCTAGCAGGCTTTGAGTAGAAGTATGAATATACTGGATGACTTAATCTGCGGTGGGAAGGGGTTTTAAGCAGTGATTGACAGGAGATTAGTATAAAAAACACATAACTGAACCTAGATATGGCTATTCCTTTAAATTTTGCTTTGAGTGCTATTTTTTAAATAAAAATAACCACTAGAAACATTTATTCTTTATTATTTTAATGTACAGAATTTCATTTTAATTTCTAAACAGTGCAAATGAGTTGAAAATTGTGATTAAATAATTAACTCAGTTATCCTAACCATAGAAAATTTAGCCATATTCTAACAGTGAAGTTTCACACAGGTGCCACTACCATCTACGTAGTCACACATGACTAAGCTATAGTCAAATGTATAAAAAAGAAATAAGCAGCTTTTCAGGATTAAACTTCCAATCTAAAGCCTACATATGATGATAAATGTCACAGTTTCAAAGACCTACAAGGAAAATCTATATAAGTTTGAAAGGAGGTTAACCAATACACATTAATCCAAAATGCATTTGTGAAGAGAGGAAAGCAAGCACTCACAAACCAATCTTCAATGACAAAGCTTGTTCCTTGAGTACATAATAACACCATAAAACACTAAAAGAGCACAAGAAGAAATACAACACAAGAAGAACACTGACTTGGCCTTATAGGGTTTAAAATCTAAACAGAAAGTTAAAAATTACAAACAAATAGATGAAACACAACCAGTCACATCAGTAAATATACTGCACATACTTAGTAAATTCCTAAGTATTCAAGAAAGTAAGAAGTGAAAATAACATGCATTACTTGTTTACTGGACTAAACTTATGCCAGGGAAGTTTTCTTAAGATATTTTTTGCTATATCAATCATATTTTTCCTTGAATTTTTATTATAAAATTAAAGGTATATTTTCCTGAAACAAGTTTATCTCTAAATATAAAGAATGTATCCAAACTTAAAGAAGTCACAAATTCCATAAAAAATATATGCTTTTATAAATTATTAACATTGCTGTGCTATATTCAATGGAAATGCTAAAAACACTAAAATTTAAATTATACTGTAGTTCTAAAAACTACTAAATACTTTGCTTAATATGTCTGCAATATGAAAGTGGCAAAATCTAAAAATTTAGCATTTTAGCATAATATTTTCAATAGTTTTTAGCCAGTGCATGGTGTCTATATTTAATTCACACAATTTTTGCCCTTTTGTTTAATTTTTTCTCCTTCTTTACTGATGATTACTTGGCTCCTTTTCTAACATTATTATTAGATAATATCTCAGTGAACTGTTACTGTATCCTTAGATAGAAAGAGATAGTATCTCCAGTAAGGTCAATGAGTCAACTGTGTGACATGAACATTTTTAAAAAATCAGATTAAATCTTAAACAGTGCTAACGGAATAACAGTATCTAGAATGAGAGCGATAACATTCCCACTCTCGTCAACAATGATCAGATGACATGATCAATGTTGTGATACAGAGTGACCCAGAACTACTATAATATTCAAAGAAAGGGGACAAAAATGGTGCAAGACTAGAATCCTAACAGACAAGAGATAGTTGAAAGAATCAAGGGAATTGCATGTTACTACTTATGGGATTGGGGGAATAACTAGAATAAGAAAGGTTTCAAATATTTGAAAACTTCATATTAGATTTACTCTGCATGGCCTCAAGGGATATACTAAAATAATGGGTTGAGAATACTAGATATAGATTTCAACTCAAAGTAAATAAGAACTTCTTAAGAATTGCTCACACATAATATGATATCTCACCTGAGATATTAATGAGAATATGGAAACTGGAGGTGTCTGTTCACAATGTGGGGAGTTGGACTAGATTACCCTTAACAGCAATTTTACCATATGACTCTATGATTCTTCTCAAAGCAAAGAACTGAAATATTTAATCTTGCTGAGCCATGGATGTTTTTCTCATGGTGCCTGAAATCTGCAGTTATCAATTTACTATTGTCTGATTTTTATTAGCAAAATATTAAAAAGTTGTTCTTTTCCCATTTAATAAGTAGTCCGTGCAATGGTGATTGCTTTTCAAAAGCTGTTGCTGATTTTTTTATTTCTAAACCTTTTTTTATAGGAGTATAGTTGCTTTACAATGTTGTGTTAGTTTCTACTGTACAGCAAAGTGAATCAGCTATATGTATACAAATATTCCCTCTTTTTTGGATTTCCTCCTCATTTAGGTCACCACAGAGAACTGAGTAGAGTTCCCTGTGCTATACAGTAGGTTTTCATTAGTTATCTATTTTATACATAGTATCAATAGTGTATATATGTCAATCCCAATCTCCCAATTTATCCCACCTCTCCCTCTTTCTCCCTTGGTATCCATACGTTGGTTCTCTACATCTGCGTCTCTATTTCTGTTTTGTAAATAAGATCATCTATACCAATTTTTTTCAGATTCCACATATATGCGTTAACATACAATATTTGTTTTTCTCTTTCTGACTTACTTCACTCTGTATGACAGTCTCTAGGTCCATCCACGTCTTCGATGATTTTTTACTTCAAGTAGTATGGCCTGACAAAGTGCGAAATGACTCCCTGACTGAATCATTCATTCAGCAACTATTTATTCAGAGCCTGATGTGTGCCAGAGACTGCAAGGTGGCAGACAAAAAGAGAGGACAAGATAGAGCCTCTGCTTACAATCTGTTGGAATAAGTAGACACACACACAAACTGTCATTTTATAGAGTATTGGGTCTTATTCTAGAAGCATGTGCTCTGAGAGCATACTGAAATGTTTAACCTTCCCTGGAGAATCAGGCAAGACTTCACAGAGGAATTGATATTTGAGCTGGACTTTTAAAAAATTACTAGAATTTCACTAGGTAATAAGAGAAGAGAATGACATTTTAGGCAGAGGAAGCATCATGTTCCTGAGGAATGGAAGTACATGATGTGTTTAGGAGAAATGGCAAAATATTTGGTAAAGCTAGGTGTAAGACATGTAGTGAGGAGATAATGAAAATAAGATTGATGAAGTAGTTTGTGGTTAAATACCTGAGGACAATATAAGGATTTATGTTTACCTTGAGCACAAAAAGAAGATGTGTCCAGGTAGAAGGGTGTCATGATCAGATTTGCATTTAAAAAAATTTATGAGTGACAGTGTAAGAAATTCGTTTCTTTCATATATATATTTTTCTTTGAAACATATTTCAGGGGGAGTTGAATTCTCCAAATACTGGCATTAGCAAGGGTAAGTTAATAGGCACCAGATGGCAGAATCGAGTGCCCAATTATTTATAATATCAGTTATTATTTCTGAGCCTCTATTTTTGACTTATATAATTCCTTAGTCAAAAGTTCCATTAAAGGAATGAATCTTGGGCTTCCCTGGTGGCACAGTGGTTGAGAGCCCGCCTGCCGATGCAGGGGACACGGGTTCTTGCCCTGGTCTGGGAAGATCCCACATGCCGCGGAGCGGCTGGGCCCGTGAGCCATGGCCGCTGAGCCTGCGCGTCTGGAGCCTGTGCTCCGCAACTGGAGAGGCCACAGCGGTGAGAGGCCCGCGTACCGCAAAAAAAAAAAAAAAAAAAAAAAAAGAATGAATCTTATTTGGACTGACTGGTATGAAGTATATTACTGTAAAGGGAATAAGCACTTTTAAAGAGTTAAAAGCCCATGCTGACACATAAAGGGGAAAAGGCATTTAACTCAAGGAGGATAAAGATATCTAGATCAAATTAAAAGTACAACCTTGAGTTCATTGGGCTTTTAAATTTCTCTTGCAGTAGTTGTCATTTATTTTGAAATAATAATAAATACATGTGTACACCCCCTAAAATTTGTAAACCATTTTGTATTCATCATGTCTCCTCTCTCTCTTGTTACCCATCATGACTATATCAACAAACATTACTATTCTCATTTTAGCAGGAATGAAACAGGCTCATATAAATTAGATTACATGCTCAGTTTATGTTACAGTTAATAAATGATAGTGTCAAAGCCAAACCTCTAGTTTCTGATTATAAGTCCAGTCCTTGGTTCACTTTGTCATGTTTCACAACTGAAAACAGTTGCAGAACTAGGACAAAGTTAAGATAAGGAGATGATAGAACCAAATGACTCTATGCAATTCTATGGAAAATAGAGAAAAAGAGAATGCAAATAGTATACATTGGATTGCACCCTTTTCTGAGAATTATTTTGGAAGAATTTTCATGCCAAAGAAAATGATGACCAATATTTAAGTCCACCAGGAAATTTACATTGAAGAAATTCTTTACATTTTTTTTGGTTGGAGTTGATAATTTATTGATGACATGATTGACAAGTCACACAGAAATGATTTGTAACTTAGGTCCTAAAAAATTTCAAGTGGCTATATACTCCTTATGGAGAAATCAGTTCTGCCTGCCCTGCATCATCATACCTTTAAAAATAGGCACAAAAATTTGAATACTTAACAGTGAAATCGTATATTTAGTAGTACAGAAGGGTTTCCTCTATTTTCTAAGGGATTATCTATAATAACTCATCCTAGATTATGACAATAAAAAGTTTTTCTTTTCTCAGAGTTTATTCTATAAGTGAGAGGTAACTTTTTTGCAAATTTGAAAAATGTTCATGAGATCTACATCAAGAAGCTACAGGGCTTCCCTGGTGGCGCAGTGGTTGAGAGTCTGCCTGCCAGTGCAGGGGACACGGGTTCGTGCCCCGGCCCGGAAGATCCCACATGCCGCGGAGCGGCTGGGTCCGTGAGCCATGGCCACTGAGCCTGCGCGTCCGGAGCCTGTGCTCCGCAACGGGAGAGGCCACAGCAGTGAGGGGCCTGCGTACCGCAAAAAAAAAAAAAAGAAGCTACATATTTCTCATACTTTATCATCATACTACATTTCTGCAACCAAACTAAAAAGAAAGTTATGCAAACAATAGGGACTAATACCTTTGATCATAGGTGTTGTAATCCAAAGTTAGATCTAACTTTTTGATTTAACACAAAGGGAGAAAATAATTACCTAAAGATATGTCATTTGAAAATTTTTCAGTAACTTCTATCTCTAGAAATTCTGATTTTTCCAGATTTTCACTACATCTTTCTAGAAATATACATCCATTTCCTTGCTTTACCCTGGAGATATTGTTTTTACTCATAAAGTCTCATGTTGACAATATTTCAAATCTTGACTTATAATTTATATGATACCAGAATGAATCAGCAAATTTCATATGTGATAACTTAAAAAAATAGTTTAACCCTGAAAATATATTCTCTGAAAGAGTTTATAACTTCCATAAATGAATTATAAAAAGGTAGCTGGAGCCAAGAAAAAGTTCATCAACTACATAAGAGCAGTTTTGAGGTATTGTTTTACTTTACATTTTCTGTGTCTCTTTCTTCATCCTCTATTATTTCTACTTCCTTGAATTTATAAGTCCTATTTTCAGGATTTACTCTCCAAGAGGTTTCAAATCATATAAGACTAAACATTGGCATGTTGCTGCCAGTGAGCCTACTTCTACCCTCTTTTATTTCCGAGTGAGAAAAACAAATCACTTAATCCACAGCACTGATTTTGATTTACAGAGGTAAGCAGTAAATCATTTTGTTTCTAGGTGTCACACATACTTTTCTCCAAGCTTCAGACCTTAAATGTGAAGTTAAAGCCTAATGTGGCTCAGTCCTATTACCTGGGTAACCTGAAGGTGAAATAAACACTAAAATTTTTTAAAATAATTTTTAAAAACAGACAGCTAAATCAAATAATAGTAGTTTGTGGACTTTAATGGCTATTAAAATTCTGCAAAAAAATGAAATTACTTTGGCCATTATCTGTGTCAGTAATACCCAATCATGGCTATCCATAAGAATCACTGAACTTTTTAAAACATACCAATGCTGGTGTGGCTAAGATGACACAGTAGAAAGACCCTAAGGTTACCTCTTCACACAGGCACATCAAAATTACAACTACTAAAAGAGCAACCATCTAAAAGAACAACCTGAAGAGGGGCAGAAAAGATTTTCCATAACAGAAGATATAAAGAAGGAACCACAACAAGATTAGTAGGATAGGCAGAGAGGAGGTATAGTCAAGATCCACATCCCTGAGTAGGAGCCCCACAAATGGGAGGATAATCACAATTGCAGAGGTTCTCCCCAAGAAGTGAGGGGTCTGAGACCCACATTGGCCTCCTCAGTCTGTGAGTTTTGCACTGAGGCCCCAGAATGTCTGACTTTGTCATAGAGCTTGAGTACAGGAAAGAAAGAGGGCTGTACGAAACAAAGACTCTGCTCTTAAAAGGTGTGTACAAAATTTCACACGCTATGAGTTCCAGCACAGAGGCAATAATTTGAAAGGAGCCTAGGTCAGAAAAACTTGCTGATACTGGAGAGCCTCCCAGAGAGGAGGAGGCAATTGGGACTCCCTATGGGGACCTAGCCCTTTCTACCATAAAGATACTGGTTCTGGCAAGTATAATGCTGGAGTCCTTCCTTTAGCTTGTTAGTGCTGGGGGCTTACCTGTCCACCAGCAAGCTGCCACCAACCCTTGGCCCCCTGGCTCTGTAGCCAGCAGCCTGGGACCTGGAACCACCCACCAGTAGGCTGGCACCAGCCCCAGAGCCAGATGTGCTGGGACCTGGCCATGCCCACTAGCAGACCAGCATTAGCCCTGACCCAGTGAAACCCCACAGCCAGCACACTGGGACCCAGCCTGACCCACACTGAGCTGGCAGCCACTGCAGGTGGCAGGGCCTGGCAGCCAACTAGGTTGGGTGCCACACTGCCTACCAGCGCTTCCACAGTAGATGACCCCACCACAACAAAAAGGCCCATGAAAGCCACACAGGGAGCATCCCTAGAGCACATAGCTCTGGTGACCAGAGAGGAGTGTGCTGCTGGGTCCCCTAGGACATCTCCTACACAAGGCCACATTTACAACATCAGGAAATGTAACTAACTTACTGAATACCAGGAAGTAAACACAGAGAATTAGGAAAAATGAGGAGACAGAGGAATATATTCCAAATGAAGGAACAAAACAAAACTCCAGAAGAAGAACTAAGTGAAGTAGATATAAGCAACCTACCTGATAAAGAGTTCAAGGTAATGATCATAAAGACGTTCATGAACTCAGGAGAAAGAATGGATGAACAGCTTTTCACCGCAGAGCATGACGTTAGCTCTGGGTTTGGCATATATGACCTTTATTATGTTGAGGTATGTTCCCTCTATGCCCACTTTCTGGAGAGTTTTCATCATAAATCAATGTTGAATTTGGTCAAAAGCTTTTTCTGCATCTGTTAAAATAATCATATGGTTTTTATTCTTCAATTTCTTAATGTGGTGTATCATATTGATTGACTTGCAGATATCGAAAAATTCTTGCATCCCTGGGATAAATCCCACGTGCTCATGGTGTATGATCCTTTTGATATACTTAATGTATCCTTTTAATTGGATTTGGTTTGCGAATATTTTGTTGAGGATTCTCACATCTATGCTCATCAGTGATATTGGCCTGTAATTTGTTTTTTGGTGTGTGATATCTTTGACTTGTTTTGGTATCAGGGTGATGCTGGCCTCACAGAATGAGTTCAGGAGCATTCCTTCCTCTGCAGTTTTTTGGGATACTTTAAGAAGGATACGTGTTAACTCTTCTCTAAATGTTTGGATGCTCACTCTCACTACTTTTATTCAAAGTAATTTTGGAAGTCCTAGGCAATCAGAGAAGAAAAAGAGAAGAAATCGGAGAAGAAAAAGAAATAGAAATAGAAATCCAAACTGGAAAGGAAGAGGTAAAACTGTCACTGTTTGCAGATGACATGACATTATACATAGAATATCCTAAGGACGTCACCAGAAAACTACTAGAGCTCATCAATGAATTCAGTAAACTTGCACGATACAAAATTAGTATACAGAAATCTGTTGCATTTATATATACTAACAACAAATTGTCAGAAAGAGAAATTAAGGACACAATTCCATTTATCATCTCATCAAAAGAATAAAATACCTAGGAATAAACTTACCTAAGGAGGTAAAAACCAGTACTCAGAAAACTATAAGACACTGATGAAAGAAATTAAAGATAACACAAACAGATGGAAAGATATACCACGTTCTTGGATTGAAAGAATTAATATTGTTAACATGAACACACAACGCAAGGCAACCTACAGATTCAATATAATCCCCATCAGAATACCAATGATATTTTTCACGGAACTAGAACAAATAACTTTAAAATTTGTATGGAAATACAAAAGACCCCCAAAAGCCAAAATAATCTTGAGAAAGAAGAACAGAGCTGGAGGAATCACACTCCCTGACTTAAGACTACTACAAAGCTAAGTAATCAAAAGAGTATGGTACTGGCACAAAAACAGACCATGGAACAGAACAGAGAGCCCATAAATACATCCAGGCTTATATGGTCAATTAATCTATGACAAAGGAGAGAAGAATATACAATGGGGGAAAGGCAGCCTCTTCAATAAAAGGGGTGGGAAAACTGGAGAGCTACATGCAAAATAATCAAACTGGACTACTTTCTCAGACCATATATAAAAATAAATTCAAAATAGATTATAGACTTAACTGTAAGACCTGCAATCATTAAACTCCTAGAGGAAAACAAGCAGTATGCCCTTGACATCAGTTAGCAATATTTTTTTGGAAATGTCTCTTCAGGCAAGGGAAACCAAAGCAAAAATAAACAAATGGGACTACATCAAACTAAAGAGCTTTTGCACAGTGAAGGGAACAGGAAGCCTACTTAATGGGAGAGGATATTTGCAAATGATATATCTGATAAAAGGTTAATATCCAAAATATACCAAGAACTCATATAACTCAACAACAACAACAGCAGCAGCAACAAAAACCTGATTAAAAAATGGGCAGAGGACCTGAATGTCTTCCAAAGAAGACATACAGATGGCCAAAAGACATGAAAAGATGCTCAACGTCACCGATCATCAGGGAAATGCAAACCAAAACACAATAAGATATGATCTCATACCTGTCAGAATGGTTATTATCAAAAAGACAACAAATGACAAATGTTGGCAAGGATGTGGAGAAGAGGCAGCCTTTGTGCGCTGAAGGTGGGGATGTAAATTGGTACAGCCAGTATGGAAAACAGTATGGAGTTTCCTTGAAAAATTAAAAAAAAGAAATAATATGATCTAGCAATTCCATTTCTGGGTATTTTTCTGAAGAAAACAAAAACAGTAATTTGAAAAGACATATGCACCCCTATGTGCACAGAAGCATCATGTACAATAGCTAAGATATGGAAGCAACCTAAGTGTCTATGAATAGATGAATGGATAAAGAAGATGTGGGGGATATACATTTATAGGCGTATAATAAACAGAGGTATAATAAAGGAATATTACTCAGCCTTAAAAAGGAATAAAATCTTTCCATTTGCAACAACATGGATGGACTGAGAGGGCATTATGCTGAGTGAAATGTCAGACAGAGAAAGACAAATACCAAATGATTTCACTTATATGTGGAATCTAAAAAACAGAACATCAAGTAAACATAACAAAGCATAAACAGACTCACAGATACAGAGAACAAGCTGGTGGTTGCTAGAATGCAGGGGGGTGGGAGGATGAGTGAAATAGGTGAGGGAGATTACGTAGTACAAATTTCTAGCTATAAAATAAGTTAGTCACGGGGATCTACTGTACCACATCAGGAATATAGTCAATAATATCGACTTTCTACGGTGAAAGTTGATAACTAGACTGGTGATCATTCAGTAATGTATAAAAATATCCAATCACTATAAGCTGTACATATGAAACAAATATAATATTGTAAGTCAATTATACATCAATGAAAGAGGGGATTAGGTCAGAGACAGGGTGACCTGGGGATGTCAGTGTGGACAGTATGAGAAATAAGAAGGCATGGGGCATAGGGTGCAGAGAGAGTGGAAGAGCAGAGAAACTCTCAGATGAAGGGGTATTAGCACGGAAAGAGGGAATCAGCTCCCCAAACCAGAATTGGTGCTTGAAAATTAGGACTCAGAAACAGTCAAGGTCAAATCTTAATTATTTGGTATATTCCACAATGTGAATGATTTCTTCTAAGATCCACCCCCGTTTTCCCCATTTACTATATTTCATCACTTTAACTAGAGAAGCAGAGTTAAGAGAAAACAGGCAAGAGAGAAGTATAAGTCTGTTTCAAAATCATATACATTTTTAAATAGAATTTTTTGAAAGTATCATTTGAAAGTTATTGCTAAATTGAAGGATTTTTTCCTTCTCATAATTTTTTTTCTTTCTACATTTTTATTTTATTACTTAAAATATATTACAAAATTAGAACATGCTCCAAAACAAAAAATGAGAGTTTTTTCCTCCTTCCAATAACACCCACCAAAGAGCAATACAGTTTGATGTATATTCTTACATTTTTATAAAATACCATATATAAGTACCCCCACCTTTTTTACAAAAATGAGAATATATATTATACTAACACTGTTGTGCTTTCATTTATTTATATATATATCAACATATTAATTACTACATAGTATTTCAGGCAATGGGTATACAGTTCTTCTTCATCCCATACTCTTCTGATAAATATTCAAGCTATTTCCAGTGCTTTGCCACTACAAATATTGTCAAAATAAAAATCTTTATACTAAATAAATAAATAAGTAAATAAAACATACAAATGCCAGAGCCTGCTGTTCACTGATTAAATCACAATTGGCAGTGTCAAGTTTAAAGCATACCTGGGATAGAGTTTTGTTGTTAACTGTTTAGGAAGAGTTGTTAAAAACTCAGGCTGTTTTTAACCTATAAGAGTCTCAGTTTCCTCACCTCTAAAATGGGCACAATGATTACATTATGCGGATATTGTGAGGACTGAATGAAATAATGCTTGTAAGGAACCTAGAACAGTGACACAGTATGCACTCAAACATTTGTTGGTGCTGTTGCAATTAGAGCTCTTGTTGTTCTGCATGGGTAGAGCTATAGAAAGGAAATGGTGTGACTGTGAATAAGAAGGAAGAATGTTCTTTCAGCATCAACCTCAGCAAGCAATGTGCTACATCCATAAAACATAGGGAAGAAAGCAGCAAATCATATTTGGGCTTCCTCTGATGTTACCCTCACGGAAGTATCCTCATGTCACAAAGAGGACTACAAAAAGCTCTATGGTATCCAATATTCAATTTCCTGTAAGAACTTATCAATCCCATTCATGAAGTTAATCATTATTTAACATTCTTCTTCAATTTCCCTATATCAAATTCCAACCAACTATAAAAAATGTAGCATATGATCTTTTTTATATATACATATAAACATATATAGATATATATACACATATATTATATATATTAAAAAATACTAAAAGAGTCAGGTGATTTTCCTTTGGTCTACATAATTTTTTTGCAATGACTCGGTTTTCTACAATAAGTATATATCATTTTTGTAATATCTAAAACAATAGAGCTATTTTCATTTGAATTAAATAAAATTTATATCTGTTAAAAAATACAAAGATGGATGGACCTATTGTGTATTATGCTTACTGAAATGTCAGACAGAGAAAGACAAATCCCATATGATTTCACTTATAGGTGGAATCTAAACAATAAAACAAACAAACGAAACAAAACAAAACAGAAACAGACTCATAGATACAGAGAACTGGTGGTTGCCAGAGGGGAGGGGGTGGTTAGATGGGTGAAATAGATGAAAGGGATTAAGGGATACAAACTTCCAGCTATAAAATAAGTAGCAGGGATGTAATGTACAACATGGGGAATACAGCCAATAATATTGTTATAAGTGTATAGTGACAGATGGTAACTAGACTTATTGTGGTGATCATTTTATAATGTATAAAAATATTGAATCACTATGTTGTGTACCTGAAACTAGTATATATTGTATGTCAATGATAATTCAATAAAAAAATATTAAAAAGAATACAGAGAAAATACACTTTTCTAAAACTACATTTGTACAGAAAAAATTTGTCTACTGATATTTAAATTGCATATACTGACTTTACAGTTTCTTAAATAAAAAAAAAAAAAGAAAAAACTGACAAGCAACTAAATGTGATCAATTCAGTCAAATTCAGAGAGCTACATAGTCTCCAGAACATCACTAATAGGGAAGAGCTTATAACAGGTAAAGAAAAACTAAATAAGAGAGGAAGGGGATATGAGTATAGGATTTAACCCTCCCTTTCAGAAAATTAGGAAAAAATTTTCAGGACAGAGATATTTCTTTGTCTCTACCACTTTCATATTTTACCCCTAAACTCAAATTCTGATATGAATCTTTTTCTCTACTCTTTATTCTCATATTGTAAATTTCTAAGACTGTTTCTCAAACTGTTGATTTCTGCTAAATCACCTGATATGGGCTCAACAAATGCGGACCACGAATTTCAGTTGAAAGAATGCTACCATTTGCAGTCTTTAATCAATGTATCTTTATCTGGCTCAGTGATGAGTTGTTTGAGCCATAGATCAACTAAAAATTTTATACAGAAACCATTTTTTAATTTTTTTTAACTGAACACAGAATCATGATTTACCATTATAGGTGTTTGGGGTTAGTAGCAAGTTAGAGGTGGCTCTGTCAGGTAGTTCTGGGTTACTTACAATAACTGTTAAGCCTGAAGTTATGGAGTTTCTCTTTGAGAACTACCTTCAGTATGTATCAGGTGCTGTGTCAACAATTATTCAAACCTCAAACACTGAAGGTTTCAACTTGGATTATTAATTCATCCTTGGGCACATTAAAAATGCAGCATCAATCCTTTGCCCTCAAAATGAAAGAAGACATCAAATGTTGAGTAAGGGTCACGCTCTCAGTGATCATGGAGCCATTTACACCAGAGTTTGCATTCTGAAGAAATCCTGTTTTCTTATCTCAACTAAAAATCATGTTGACCCTAAATTAATAACTTAAGTCTACTTAAGAACTAAAATGTACAACTTGACTATGCTACTTGCAATTATTGAAATAGTCTTTACCATTATAAGTATTAAGAAGAAATATTTCTCTCATCCCTCATTCATATTTGCCCATGTAGTTTATGAATTAGCCATCAAGAGAAGCCATTTTAATTCACATATAACAAAATCCCGCCTTGCTATGTGCAAGACTGTTTTCCATACTGTAGCAATGACAATTATCCAGTCAACATCACAGCTCAGAAAATAATTATTAAAAACAAACAAACACAAATCTCTATTGTAGAGTGTGGGTTTTTAGTGATAAACAGAAGAAAAAGCAAGTACCTGTCCCTTAGATATTCTCGGCACAAATACCAAGAGCTGATTTAGACCTTCCAACTTAAAATTTAATTATCTGCTAGCATATACATTAGATGGTATCTGTTTTTCCACATTGTATTAATGTGTTGATATAATCCAAAACCAAACAATGTGATTTGATAACGTAATTTGATCAATAGCCTCTTCCACTTTCTATTTAAGCTTATTTGTCACTAACTTTAAGGTTGATTTAACAGTTTTAAAGCAATCAGGTGCATTACTTGTATCTGTTTTTCTTTGAGGAGTACAATTTTGAATTAAGCCTTTGTAGTTTTTATCTGTTCACCCTTGGCAACAAAAGTCATCAAGTTTTGTACCAGAAAGTGTTAAAAATGACAAAAGGTTTCAATAACTTCCTTTGATTATTTGACAAAGTTTGAGAAAAGACAACACTAGGAACCAGTTGGATACAGTACTGCTGGTATTTATCACTGGGCTTTTCTACTTGTACTGTTTAAAGTGCATGTATGAAATCGTCACAACTGCATATTCACTTTTCCCAGCATATAGTAAATATATGGCCTATATTGCTCCAGAATATTCACTATTTATATTTGTAATATTGTTTTGAAATATTTAGTTAAGAATTTCACCAATACCTTTATATTTCTTTGAATCTATTTTTATCTACTAATACATTTTTGTGAATTGGGAATATAACAGAAAAGTAACAACAAACATCTGCAAGTTATATAAAAACATATCAGCCAAGACATATCAATACTGTATCCTATTAACTTATTATTGGTTGAGATAAGCTGTCTTTGCAATACATATGTGAACTTTAAGCACAAAGTCTGTGAAAGTATAATTTCTTATATTGTGAAATGATTGTAAAATTAGTGTGAACAAAACTATTTCATTGCTTTTTTATTCTCTAAAACTACCAAAATTCATGGGGCCCTTGATAACTTGCCAGGTCCACTGGCAACAAATTAGGAAAATACTGTTATAAAGGACAAAACCCAGAAGTCTGAGTTAGGATAGATGATGCAGCTAAGACAAATCTTTATTATACATAGGAAAACTACTTTAAGTAATTGAGAAACTTTCAAAAATAGCAACTCATTCACATCATAAACAATCTTCCTTGCTGGCATCTGTGACTGGAAAACATGCTTCATCCAAATACCTTATTATGAAACACTGTGAAAGAAAACACCAGCCAGTTACATTCAATGGATTTCTTGAGTAATAAAACTCAGATACACAATCCAGTCTGTAGTATAAAATGGCTTGTGTGGCATCTGAAAAGGATCTTCCTTTGAGCAATAGCTCAAACAAACAAGCAAAACAGAACACCACACTGTAGATGTGATTTCAGTAGATTTTGTTTCTAAATGTTTGTTTTATTTTTACAGCAAGCTCATGCATGTGTGTGGCACTTAAAGATACAAATTCTTATGTAAATTCTCACCTTCTAATGACCATACACTTCAGTCACAGTACCATGGCTTCTTTAAACATATTGCAAAATGAGAGGCCTAGGAGGGGATGGTTGTAGAACCAAGAAGAATGAAAATTGTAAATATGCAATGCAGGTTCTTTCAAAACAAATAGGTCTTTCCTTCTTCTGTTATCAACTTTCATCAATTCATTTTTTCTACTGCAGTATTGATATAATGTCTGAAGTGGTAATAACATTTTTCTACTCATTTTTAATGACACTGTAAGAGGTTCTGCTTTCGTGAACACTAGATATTTCTGCCCCAAATACAAATGTTCTATAGGCTTGTTTGGTTAACAAATATAACATGAAGAAGCTACCTCCTACTCTTTCTGCTGCTGAGTTTCCTTACCCTACACATACTGCAACCAAAATTTCCTTAGGAAAAAAAATGTACTCAAGAGTACAGACTATAAATTTTTTCTCTAGTTATTAAATTGAGTGTTTTCTGATATATGGTTGAAATTATATTTTATAGGAAACAGAAACACAAAGAATCTAAGGCTGTGTCAGAATGTTGCCACAATTTAGTCAACAAACACAAATTATGATTTAATTGGTGATGAACAGCCTGCTCCCATATGTAAGTTTACCTTATGATGGTGGAATTGAGTGTTTACAATGCTTGTTCCCTATGCAACTACCTGTAATTGTGGTAATTCCCTGATTCCAGAGATAGTATGATCATGAAGTTGGAATAAACAAAACAAATAATTATTAACAGCTTAAAAATTTTTCTATATCAAATACCAATTCTCCTTTTATCTGAAGAATATCCATTATTCTTTATACAAGGAAAATCTATTATTTCTATTTCAATTCAATTAGCCTTTTATTACTGAATTAATTTGTCTAAGACAGAGTTCCCACACACGCCTATGCAACATCCCATTTCAAGACCATCTCAAGGTCTGCCTATTTAATGTGGTTTAAAACCTATGCCAAAGTCAGGGCCTCGGGTTTATATGATTTATATTGATAAATCATAATGATAATTATAATAATATCCCAACAGAAGTAGGTGTCATTTCAGATAAGATAAATAATCTTGGCTTAATTAAAACAAATGTTGAGATGATTATTACTGTGTACATTTCAAAGCAACCATAAGCTTCACAAAATGAACTGAATTCACAATTGTTACTCTCACACAGTTATGTATTAAGGACTATTATGAAAGGTCATCCATCAGTCTCTGCTCACACACATAGGAAGCAAAATCAATGATCTGTCCTTTGTTTATAAAGATGTGAGTATTTTTCAATTTTTATTTTCATTTTAATTATTTCTTAACTGTCTTAAAATAGTAATTTTTGGATGATCTACAAAAGGGTATGTATTAAAGACTAAAAAGGCATTTATAAAAATCCATGCATTTTTAAAGCTTACCTATACAAATTCATTTTTCACAATTACATACACTCTTACTTACAAACGTCAGCCATATTGAAGTGTCTGCACACTCACAAAACTGTCACACACTCTTTTTTTTTTAAACCTCCAGGCTTTTGGACAAGCTGTTTCCTGCTCTACAATATCGTTAACACTTCTACCTTTGACAAACTCCTTTTCAGTGTCATTTTAGCCATCATGTCCTACAGGAAGTCTTGCCTGGCTTGGGTTAGGTTTCCTTCTATATGCCTCCATATCTCTCTGAGGTAACTTGTTTCCAAAGCAATTACTGTATAGTAATGAAAATGTCCAATGACCTGCCTGTCTCCCCCTCTAAACCACATGTTCTTTGAGTACAGGGAGTATTTGGTGATTACTTTATATCTCTAGCATCTAGACAAACAGGAGGTATTGACAAAATATAGTATATTCTAGAATATAAGGTAAACTGTTTCTCAATATTATTTCTCAGAAGAGAGTCTCCATTTATGGGGCACACTCCCAATTATTTATTTGAAACAAGAAAGTACTACTTAAGAAAGATGTATTATCTAGAAATAACCTCAGTTATTATTGGTTTTGGATGGTCTTACAGGTCATTCTGATTAAATAGTTTAAAATGAAGGAAAAAAGTTTGATATAAGTTTACTGTTTCTTCCTCGCAATTTTACTCAAAACTGCAAATATTAGATACCAATGTAAACGAGGCTTTCGAAGATCACTTACAAAAGCAAAAGAGCATATAGTTACATCATAGAGGTGATAAATAAATACTTAAAGGACAAATGTTAAAAAACAATCTCTTATTGTTACACAAATGGTATTTGTGTCTTGTAATGAACTTTTAGGTGACAGTATATAATATTGTATTAGACTGGATTTAAAACATGCTATAACTAAAATAACAGACAAAACTGAAGATTATGTGCTTCAGAAAACTTTGATAAAGATACTAATTTCAAAAAATGTATGTGAAGAGAGGGCAAACAGCAGAAGGAAGAACTACAATCCTGCAACCTATGGAACAAAAACCACATTCACAGAAAGACAGACAACATGAAAAGGCAGAGGACTTTGCACCAGATGAAGGAACAAGATAAAACCCAAGAAAACCAACTAAATGAAGTGGAGATAGGCAACCTTCCAGATAAAGAATTCAGAATAATGATAGTGAAGATGATCCAGGACCTCGGAAAAAGAATGGAGGAAAAGATCGAGAAGGTGCAAGAAATGTTTAACAAAGACCTAGAAGAATTAAAAAACAAACACCTAGAAGATTTAAAGAACAAACAAACACAGATGAACAATACAATAACTGAAATGAAAAATACACTAGAAGGAATCAATAGTAGAATAACTGAGGCAGAAGAACAGATAAATGACCTGGAAGACAGAATGGTGGAATACACTGCCGTGGAATAGAATAAAGAAAATAGAATTAAAAGAAATGAAGATAGTTTAAGACACCTGTGGAAAAACATTAAACGCAACAACATTCACATTATAGGGGTCCCAGAAGGAGAAGAGAGAGAGAAAGGACCTGAGAAAATGTTTGAAGAGATTATAGTCAAAAAATTCCCTAACATGGGAAAGGAAATAGCCACCCAGTCCAGGAAGGGCAGAGAGTCCCAGGCAGGATAAATGCAACGAGAAACACGCCAAGACATACAGTAACCAAACTGACAAATATTAAAGACAGAGAAAAGTTATCAAAAGCAACAAGGGAAAAAAGACAAATAACATAAAAGAGAATTCCCATAAGTTTAACAGCTGATTTCTCAGCAGAAGATCTACAAGCCAGAAGAGAGTGGCATGATACATTTAAAGTGATGAAAGGGAAGAACCTACAATCAAGATTACTCTACCTGGTAAGGATCTCATTCAGATTCAATGGAGAAATCAAAAGCTCTAAAGACAAGCAAAGCTAAGAGAATTCAGCACCACAAAACCAGCTCTACAACAAATGCTAAAGGAACTTCTCTAGGTGGGAAACGCAAGAGAAGAACAGAACCTACAAAAACAAACCCATAACAATTAATAAAATGGTAATAGGAACATACATATCAATAACTGCCTTAAACGTGAATGGATTAAATGCTCCAACCAAAAGACAGAGGCTTCCTGAATGGATACAAAAACAAGGCCCATATATATGCTGTCTACAAGAGACCCACTTCAGACCTAGGGACACATACAGACTGAAAGTGAGGTGAATGGAAAAAGATATTCCATGCAAACAGAAATCAAAACAAAGCTGGAGTAGCAATACTCATATCAGATAAAATAGATTTTAAAATAAAGAATGTTACAAGAGACAAGGAAGGACATTACATAATGATCAAGGGATCAATCCAAGAAGAAGATATAACAATTATAAACATATATGCACCCAACATAGGAGCACCTCAATACATAAGGCAACTGCTAACAGCTATAAAAGAGGAAAGCAACAGTAACACAATAGTGGGGGGTTTTAACACCTCACTTACACCAATGGACAGACCGTCCAAACAGAAAATTAATAAGGAAAAACAAGCTTTAAATGACACAATAGACCAGATAGCTTTAATTGATATTTATAGGACATTCCATCCAAAAACAGCAGATTACACTTTCTTCTCAAGTGCGCACAGAACATTCTCCAGGATAGATGACATATCTTGGGTCACAAATCAAGCCTCGGTAAATTTAAGAAAATTGAAATCATATCAGGCATCTTTTCCGACCACAATGCTATGAGATTAGAAATCAATTACAGGGAAAAAATGTAAAAAACACAAACACATGGAAGCTAAACAATACGCTACTATATAACCAAGAGATAACTGAAGAAATCAAAGAGGAAATTAAAAAATACCTAGAGACAAATCACAAGAAAAACACGACAATCCAAAACCTATATGATCCAGCAAAAGCAGTTCTAAGAGGGAAGCTTATAGAAATACAAGCCTACCTCAAGAAACAAGAAAAATCTCAAATAATCTAAACTTACTAAACTTAAAGGAATTAGAGAAAGAAGAACAAACAAAACCCAAAGTTAGTAGAAGGAAAGAAATCATAAAGATCAGAGCAGAAATAAATGCAATAGAAACAAAGAAAACAATAGCAAAGATCAATAAAACTAAAAGCTGGTTCTCTGAGAAGATAAATAAAATTGATAAACCTTTAGTGAGACTCATCAAGAAAAAGAGGGAGAGGACTCAAATCAATAAAATTAGAAATGAAAAAGGAGAAGTTACAACAGACACCACAGCAATACAAAGCATCATAAGAGACTATTACAAGAAACTCTATGCCAACAAAATGGATAACCTGGAAGAAATGGACAAATTGTTAGAAAGAATAACCTTCCAAGGCTGACCCAGGAAGAAACAGAAAATATGAACAGACAAATCACAAGCAATGAAATTGAAACTGTGATTAAAAATCTTCCAACAAACAAAAGTCCAGGACCAGATGGCTTCACAGGGGAATTGTACCAAACATTTAGAGAAGAGATAACACCCATCCTTCTCAAAGTTTTCAAAAAAACTGTAGAGGAAGGAACACTCCCAAACTCATTCTATGAGGCCACTGTCACGCTGATACCCAAATCAGACAAAGGTACTAGAAGAAAAGAAAATTACAGACAAATATCACTGATGAATATAGATGCAAAAATCCTCAACAAAATACTAGCAAACAGAATCCAACAGCACATTAAAAGGATCACACACCATAATCAAGTGGTATTTATCCCAGGGATGCAAGGATTCTTCAATATATGCAAATCAATCAATGTGATACACCATATTAACAAACTGAAGATGAAAAACCATATGATCATTTCAATAGATGCAGAAAAAGCTTTTGACAAAATTCAACACCGATTTATGATAAAAACTCTCCAGAAAGTGGGCATAGAGGGAACCTACCTCAACATAATAAAGGCCATATATGACAAACCCACAGCAAACATCATTCTCAATGGTGAAAAACTGAAAGCATTTCCTCTAAGATCAGGAACAAGACAAGAATGTCCACTCTCGCCACTATTATTCAACATAGTTTTGGAAGTCCTATCCATAGCAATCAGAGAAGAAAAGAAATAAAAGAAATACAAATTGGGAAAGAAGAAGCAAAAGTGTCACTGTTTGCAGATGACATGATGCTATATATAGAGAATCCTAAAGATGCCACCAGAAAACCACTAGAGCTAATAAATGAATTTGGTAAAGTTGCAGGATACAAAATAAATGCACAGAAATCTCTTGCAATCCCTTACACTAACAACGAAAGATCAGAAAGAGAAATTAAGGAAAAATCCCATTCACCACTGCAACAAAAAGAATAAAATACCTAGGAATAAACCTACCTAAGGAAGTAAAAGACCTGTACTCAGAAAACTATAAGACACTGATGAAAGAAATCAAAGATGACCCAAACAGATGGAGTGATATACCATGCTCTTGGATTGGAAGAATCAATATTGTGAAGATGACTATACTACCCAAAGCAATATACAGATTCAATGCAATCCCTATCAAATTACCAGTGGCATCTTTTATAGAACTAGAACAAAATACCTTAAAATCTGTATCAAGACACAAAAAACCCCACATAGCCAAAACAGTCTTGAGGGGAAAAAGAGGAGTTGGAGGAATCAGACTCTGTGACTTCAGACTATACTACAAAGCTATAGTAATCAAGACAATATGGTACTGGCACAAAAAAAGAAATATAAACCAATGGAACAGGATAGAAAGCCCAGAGATAAACCCATGCACCTATGGTCAACTAATCTATGACAAAGGAAGCAAGGGTATACAAATGGAGAAAAGACAGTCTCTTCAATAAGTGGTGCTGGGAAAACTGGACAACTACATGTAAAAGAATGAATTTAGAACACTCCCTAACACCATACACAAAAGTAAATTCAAAATGGATTAGAGACCTAAATGTAAAACCAGGCACTATAAAACTCTTAGAGGGAAACACAGGAAGAACACTCACTGACATAAATCACAGCAAGATCTTTTTGATCCATCTCCTACAGTAATGTAAATAAAAACAAAAATAAACAAATGGGACCTAATGAAACTTAAAAGCTTTTGTAAAGCAAAGGAAACTACAATCAAGATGAAAAGACAACCCTCAGAATGGGGGAAAATATATGCAAACAAATCAACGGACAAAGGATTAATCTCCAAAATATAGCAACAGCTCATGCAGCTCATTATTAAAAAAACAAACAGCCCAATCAAAAAATGGGCAGAATACCTAAATAGACATTTCTCCAAAGACACACAGATGGCCAAGAAGCACATGAAAAGTTGCTCAACATCACTGAGAGAAATGCAAATCAAAACTACAATGAGGTATCACCTCACACCAGTTAGAATGGGCATCATCAGAAACTCTACAAACAACAAATGCTGGAGAGGGTGTGGAGAAAAGGGAACCCTAACCCTCTTGCACTGTTGGTGGGAATGTAATTTGATACAGCCACTATGGAGAACAGTATGGAGGTTCCTTAAAAAACTAAAGAGAAAAAAAAAAAAAAACTAAAGAGAGAAATACCATATGACCCAACAATCCCACTACTGGGCACATGCCCAGAGAAAATCATCATTCAAAAAGACACATGCACCCCAATGTTCATTGAAGCACTACTTACAATAGCCAGGTCATGGAAGCAACCTAAATGCCCATCGGTAGACGAATGGATAAATAAGATGTGGTACATATATACAATGGAATATTACTCAGCCATAAAAAGGAATGAAATTGGGTCATTTGTAGAGACATGGATGTATCTAGAGAGTGTCATACACAGTGAAGTAAGTCAGAAAGAGAAAAACAAATATCGTGTATTAATGCATATATGTGGAACCTAGAAAAATGGTACAGATGAACCAGTTTTCAGGGCAGAAATAGAGACACAGATATAGAGAACAAAAGTATGGACACCAAGGGGGGAAAGTGGCGGGGCAGTGGTGGTGGTGGTGGGATGAATTGGGAGATTGGGATTGACATATATACACTTATATGTATAAAATAGATAACTAATAAGAACCTCCTGTATAAAAAATAAATAAAATTCAAAAAAAATGTATGTGAAAAATTCGAATACAACTGATTCTTAAAATTAGGACTGAAAAAATATCAGTAATTTATATATTATACTATGTGACATTTTAATTATACATATGTTACTTAATTACCAAGTTAAATAAGTAAACATTTTCTATTGCCCCCCCAAAAGTTTTTTCCATGATAAAGTAGGGAATCTACTGACTTAGAATCAGAGTTACATATTTGGGGGCATGTACAGAATTTGATAAATGTATGATTAAATGATTGAGCAAATGAATTAAGCTCTCTTTCATCTTCTTTAGAAACCAAAACTAGCATTACATTATTAAACACTTTTATGTAAAAACAATTTATATTTTACAAGTTTAAATAACTTGGTGATATGTGTATTCATAGATTGATCCTCTGCATCTCACAGTGGTTTTTGACATTTATTTCAACTTCTACAAAAGCTACTACAAAACTTAATTAGAACAACAGGAAGCTAAAGTCAATCCAGAATCACAGAAAGACAAAATTACAGAAACTGATTTTTAAATGTTGCTCTGTCATTTTCAAGCACTTTCTTCAATTTTACATATAAACCTTTGTCCTAATATTGAAAAATTCCAAATTGGTGGTATATAAATTATAAACGATTTAATCAAAATTTTGTAATGCTAAAGCTTAAAGTACCTTGGCCAAATTTTTGGCTGAGTATATTCATTCAGTAATTCATTCAGATATTTAGATACTAATTCAATAAGTAAGTATTGCGATTCTATTATATTTTGAGTATATGTTAGTTTTTAGAATGACAATGAGGAGAACAAAACAGACATGATCCCTATTTTCATACAACTAATGCCTACTGGGAACCAGACAATAATTTATAATTATACAAATGATTACATACCTATTAGTAGAGAGAAGATTTTGGAGGAAAAATTTAGGTTCTATGATAGTATTTGAGAAAGGACCTGACATATGCTTAAGAAGGTTCCTTTGCAGAAGTGACGTTAAAACTGAAATGTGGTGGATGGGTAGGAGTTTAGCAGCTGACAAATTAAAGCTGGTAGGGGCCAGGATTAAAATGTAGTTTTTTTAGTAAATGAATATATAGGCTAGTGAGAGCTGTTAGTTCATTGTTGGAAGAGAAATTAATGTTGCTAAAGTAATATCTTCAAGATAGTTTGTTCTGTTAAGTAGACTGGAAACTACTCTAGTCATGTTGGTCATAATCTCAATGTGCTTCACAAACCCCTTTTTCATAAGTCAAATTTCAGCAAGTTCTTTTTCCAATTATTTTAAATTTGGAATTAGTGATATCTTAGTGGATAAAGTTTAATCAGAATTTAATAATACTAAAGTTTTCTAAGGACAGAAGTGTCTGGACCACAGTACTACTTTGTGTACTAAAGAAATATGGAGTCAAAAAGATGAGATTAGAATTATATTGTACTATTAAATGGGAATCTATCATCTTTCATCCTGAAAAATATAACTAAAAGATAAATTTTCCATTTGGAAGAGGCTTGTCAAACTTTCATTCCTACCACTGACTATCCTATACAAATAAAGAAACAAAAATACCTAATTAAATTTTAAAATTCATAAATTTAAATCTCTGAGAGTTTTATTATAATTTCTGAAGTATATCTGAATTTTTATTACAGAACCATAAATACTTCTTGAGGAAAATTAGAAAATGCAAAAAAGTAAAATTTCAGAAGAAACAACTGTTCAGGATCCCACCACTGTAAAACAACCACTGTAAATATTTTGGGGTTTTAATTGTTTTTAGTTACTAATAATAATGTTTCATTGTTTAATTGGGTTTTTAATTAAAATTTAAAATCTTTATAGTCTCTCTGATTATTCAATTTTTATTACTCTCCAGTAAAATCTACAATAAAGACCAAAGTGAGCACTAAAATCTGTGCCTATGATGCTCTCATTTAGAAAGCCACTTTGGCTCCCTTTTTTGAGCCACTTTGGCTCCCTTTTTCTCTTTTTTGATGAAAAAAACAAAAGAAACACTATCTAAATCATTTGATCTATCCCTTTAAATGATGTAGCATATTGAAGACTATACACCTCCTTTCTACAAATCCAACAGAGGCTTTTTTTCCTTCATTATTACAACTATTTTTTGTTTGTTTTGTTTTCCTTTCAGTTCAACACCTTAGAATGTAGTTGGATTGATTTCAGAGGCTATATAGTGTTTTTTTAAGCCTCAACAAATATTAGAAATATTCAAATCATTCAGAATGGCAAGACGTTCACATGAGAATACAGGGATCAAAGCCAACCATGTCCTCCTGTCTGACTCTGAGAGTGACGAGCTCACTAATGAGCAAGAGCTCATTTCAGTGGAATACGTACTAGACATATATTTTTTCTTTCAATGGATGTTAAATTTGTATAAGCTAAATATACTTATATTAACTTATATTTATTGATGAGATTCCACTGTACTTCTTCCTAAGTTTCATTGCTGTATATATTCATTATATAATTTGGGAATTTCCATATTGAAAGCTGAGAATCATTTTTCCTCTTTATTTAAATTATTCCAATACCCTGTGAACCAATCCTTTACACTTAAATTCTGAACCAAACTTCTAAGAGAGACAATATGATAACACCCACAAAAACAAATTTTAAAAAAAGAGATGAAAATAGACTAAAACAGAATGTATTATTATCCGGATATATTGCATAGTTTTTATTTGGTTTAGTTTGTGGTTGGTTTGGCACTATACTGCAAAAAACAAAACAAAAAACCAAAAAACAAACAAATTAAAAAAATCATCTTTACCATAAACTACTAATGATTGTATTTTCAATTAAATTGAGCTTTCATCTCAAGTCTGCAAGTTTCTCAACTAACTCCTAATATTAAAGATGGAGAATTTAGGTTCAGAGAGATTATTTAAATTGCATCAATTTTTTGCAATAATTTGACGGCAGCATTAGAACCCAAACTCAAACCTTTTTCAGTCAGGTATTCTATTAGAACACTACATCATGTTCTATTTTTAGTCTTTCTAGGGTTAGTCTACACAGTTCAAGTGAAAGTCATGCAAATAACTTAAAGTTATCCATTATCATGCAAGCAACAGTTACTTGGATAATACAAAATTGGTTGATTTGACACTCTGATCCATACAAACCTAAAACAAACAAACAAAAAACCAGAAAGGGCTCTTAGGTTGTCCCCTAGAGGAATTATTAATATCACTACAATTATTCCTAAAAGTAGCAAAATCTTGTTGAATTTTTTTTAGCACTTTATCCTTTTTACACTAATTTTACTCTTATAATGCTCTACATGCATTGGAAAATGTACAAACTAATCATAGAGCTGTTAACTGCAAGACTTGCTCCAGTTCTCATGCTAGTTCATGTTGAAGGTCTTCAACCTCAAGTCTGAGTTGTAGAAGTCATTCTACAACTCAGTTGTAGAAGTTGTAGAAGACAAGATCAAATGATATTGTCCTGACAACACATAAACACTCCAGAGGATCCCTAAAATCAGAGCCATGTACAAAACACAGGTCCCAGCTTTTTGGATTTCCTTTTCCTATTATTATAAAGCCACAGAGCAATTTTAACTGTCACAAACTTTTGCTACGTCCCTGCAATTTCTCTCTCTCTTGGGTCACTTGCCTTGGGAGAAGCCAACCGCGACGTCATAAGGACACTCAAGCAGCCCTATGGAGAGACCTCTGTGGTGAGGAACTGAGATTTCCAATCAACAAGAAACTGAGGCTTCCTGCTGATAGCCATGTGTATAAGCTACCTTAGAGGCAGATACTCCAGTTCTCACAAGACTACTACCCAGGTTAACATCTTGATTACAACCTCATAAGAAACTCTGAGCTAGAACCAGCCAGTTAAGTAGCTCCCAAAGTTCTTACCCACAGAAATAATGAGACAATAATGTTTGTTGTTTTATGCCACTTAGTTTGGAGAAATTTGTAATATGGCAATAGATAGCTAACACCCACTATGAGAAATTAGTTGTCTAGCTCTGAATCTGTTTCTTTACTGTTATGAGAAAATAAACATACCAATAGCTAACCTATAGCACTATTGTAATGATAAAGAATATAAAAACACCTTGCATAGCAGACAGTAAAAGCTCAATAAGTGTTATTTAGTATTTTCTATTAATATTATTATAAAATGTTATCATTATTAATCACAGAAGTTTACCACATTTCATAGTATTTTGCTTGCTCATGTTTACTTCATTAGCTAAGTGGGTGAAATTCATACACTAAAATAAGTACTGAGAACTAAAATTAATAAGAGAAAATGAGGGCTTCCCTGGTGGCGCAGTGGTTGAGAGTCCACCTGCCGATGCAGGGGACACGGGTTCGTGCCCCGGTCCGGGAAGATCCCACATGCTGTGGAGCGGCTAGGCCCGTGAGCCATGGCCGCTGAGCCTGCATGTCTGGAGGCTGTGCTCCGCAACGGGAGAGGCCACAACAGTGAGAGGCCCGCGTACCGCAAAAATTAGTAGTAATAATAATAATAATAATAATAATAGAAAATGAAACAATAAAAGTATTAGAAGAAAATACTAAAACTATTTGTATAGCCTTGAGGTAGGAAAAATTTCCTTAGCCTAATGCCAAGGTAAGAAACCTTAAAATAAAATATTGAGAAATAGGACTACATAAAAATTAAGACTATCTGCAGAGTAAATGATTTTATATAAAAGTCAAACGACAAAAGTGTGAAAACATATATATATATATGTGTATATATATATGACAAAAGTGAATAACTTTAAAATAGAGTTTTACAAAATGAGATATATGAGTGAGTATGCATGTGGGTAATCTAGTGTAAAACAGCGTTCTTACGGTGAAATTTTTTTTAAAAAGGTAGGTAAATAAGAATTTCACAAAAGTTCAAATGTTCAGTAAACATACAGAGATCCTCAACAAAATAAAAGAAATACAAAATCAAAAATGTGAGAGAGTATCACTTTTTTACCTAGCTTAGACTGAAAATATTTAGTGGAGAAACTAACATAACCTTATGAGAGGATAAACTGGCCCAGAAAGTCTGAGGAGCACTCTGGCAATACATATCACAATCTAGTATGTGCCCCTCCACCCCCGACCTGGCAATGATTTTATCCTAAAGAAATAATCACACAAGTATGCAGAGAGTCTTGCAAATGATACACAAATATCCTTGAAAGACAAACGTGTCTCTTCTGAGGTTTTTTTTTTTTAAATTAACATATAGAAAGATATGTGTTGTATATTGAAATTTGTGTTTTTTAAAAATGTCTCCTCTTCTAAAATTATAAAAAATATACAGAACTATAATTAATGTTGACTATGAGGAGAGTATTAGGGGGATCCTCAGTTTATATCCAGATAATTAAATCATACAGCTATCTAGCTTTTTCATAGCCAAATCTTACCTTTTCAATTTTATGGCATATTGATTAAAATAGTGATTACTAATTTTCCTTAGAGGATGTTTGGGCTTAATATGAGAAGAGAAGGAAAAAAGACATAGAAAAAGGAACACTCTTTCTTCTTTTACTTCATAGTACAATTTGAAATGAAAAGTATCTGCATAATGATAGGCTGTGTCTACTTTGTGCCCCAAAGTGCCTGATTTATTCTGTTGGAATTTACACTGGAATTGCATTGATTCTACAGATTGCACTGGTTAGAATCAACATTGTTAACAGCATTAAGTTTCTGAATCCATGAACATGGTTTATCTCTCCTAATATCTAGTTCATCTTTAATTTCTTTCAGTAATATTTTGTTAGTTTTCAATATACAAGTCATATATCTATGTGTATATATCCTTTCTTTCTATGTATCTATATATCTACCTGAGAGTTCATTTTATACCTAAATATATCTGATTTTTATGCTATTATAAATGGTATTTTACATTTTCTCTTCTAAACCTTAATGTTAATCATTTTCAAAATAGGGATAATAATGCAGAATCTACCTCAAAAGGATTGTTGTGAAGAATATATAAAACAGAGTAATAGTCAATAAATGTGAGCTAATGTTATCACTTGCAAAACTTTTCCCTATTTCTTTATATAAACATCCTATTCATAATTCAAAGCCCAGTTAAAATGTACCTCTAAAAGAAGTCTTTCTCCTACATCCAAGCTGAGAGTGTGCTTTCTTAAGTAGGTCATTAATAAATATTTGCCAAAAACAAACGAGCAAACACAAACATGACTATCTAAAAAAAGTTTTTCAAAAGTTTATGAGCCTGCTTAAACCTACTGCCATAATTGTGTCAAATCCCTTGCTTACACCAAGATACATATGCTTGCAACATTTTCTAATCTAATAACCCAGTTTACTTTAACAAAAAGAAAAATGAGATCAGTATGACATGACTTGCTCTTGGCAAAATAATGATATGGCTCTTAATAATCACCTTGGTTTCTACATGCTCACAAATAATCTATTCAATGTTTCATTTCAGAATTTTGCTGGAGATAAACAAAATTAACTCTGTATGTTACAGACTTTATTTTTAAGACCTTATACTTTTGCTTATATCCAGTATTTTATATCTTCCAACTCTCTAAATGTGATCATATCTGGAAGCTATGAATTTTCAGTGGAAAAAACATAGGCTTCAGAGCAAAAGTCCTTAGGTTTGGATTCCAGGTGCTTTGATGGACCACTGTGTGGCTTGAAAAGAATTATTTAATTTCAGTTAACACATCTATAAATGGAGATAATAGCATCTTCTTGGGTATAGTGAATATTAAATGAGAGTAGTATTCAAAATTCTTTAGTTGCTTGTTTTTCTGTTTTCTCACCTATAAAATGGGAATAATCAACCCTTCTTACTACTCAGGATCACCATAAGGACCCAGTGAAATATATATATAATATATAGACAATGCTTTGAAAAACACATTACACAAATGGGCAGGATTGTTTTTCAAAAATATGGTTATTATCATTCTGGAAAAAATTGCCAAACTCTGTGAGAACTTGATTTTAAATTTGCCTAAATGGCCTCTTACTAACCAGTTCAATTATTGAGTTCCATTGCCTTCTTCCAATATGAATCTTATTCCTCTTAGCAGAGAAAAATGTAAGCAAAATAAATGATCCTCATCTCTTCCTTTGTATCACCTCCTAACAGTGTGTCATATTCTTCCAAGTAATGGCCCTATCTATTCAGTATGTGTGACTTTTCATATCCCTTCTCAAAGTTTATTATTCTAAAAGACTAAATTAGAATGTATTGATGTTATTGGATACATGGAAAAGAAAGCTGAAAAAATTTGGAGCAGATTTTCACAGATAACGGAAAAAAATCCATTGAGATATCCTTAAAAAAATCAATAACTGGGCTTCCCTGATGGCGCAGTGGTTGAGAGTCCGCCTGCCGATGCAGAGGACACGGGTTTGTGCCCCGGTCCGGGAAAATCCCACATGCTGCAGAGCGGCTGGGCCTGTGAGCCATGGCCGCTGAGGCTGCGCGTCCGGAGCCTGCGCTCCGCACCGGGAGAGGCCACGACAGTGAGAGGCCCGCGTACCGCAAAAAAAAAAAGAGAAAAAAAAAATCAATAACTTAAGTATTATAAACAATAAAAGTCAATTATTTTATGATGAAAAGATTTTAGTGTAGCTATATATGAGTATATACTGGATTTTCTTTCAGGCCATAAACATTAGTCTTTTCTACCAACCACCATACGAAAACTAAATAATATGCACTCTATGTCATGAAAAGACAATATAAAAATATATATTCCCCTCCCTATTAATTGTCCAGAAAGTATTTTCTCACCCTGAACTTAGACTGACCATAGTATAGAATCTGTCATTAAGTGTTCAGTTCACACACATACACTCCAAACTGGTCCAACAACTTCTATTATGCCAGTTACCAGCATTGCCAGCCCCTTTGCCCTTCACTGCCTGGAGAACGTCCATCAGAAACAGGGCAGCAGAGCAAGCTGCCACAATGCACCATTGATGTTTGAGCAAGGCTGCCCAAGCAGCTGCAACAACAGGGCAACTCTTCAAAGTGTCAGTATTGAAACTTAGAATTCTCCCTCCCATACAACTGTCAATGAAAACCTTTATAAGCTACAATCAATTACAAAATAAATCTGTGAGACAAATCATGTTCTTTCTTCATTTCTCCTCTCCTCTTTCTCCTTTCAACACCAAATGTCCTTGGTTTAAAAAAAAAAAAATTCAAGGAGAAATTCCCTCCTTTTCTACCTCGATCTCTGTCTCTGCCTCTCTTATGTTCTAAAAATTCTCTCAAGGAGGTTTAAGGATTTCTGCTGAACACTTTTGTTTACATGTTCTGGGTTTTTTGTTTGTTTGTTGTTGGGTTTTGTTGTTGGAGTTTCTTATTTAAAAACTTCAAAAGGCACTTGATATTTTGAGCACACTCATACTGGAATTTTTGGCAAAGCATGCTTTTGATTATTGAAAGATAATCTAAATTCTGAAGTGCATGCACTGAATCACATAACCTCCATATTTTTGTAAACCACAACAAAAGTGGTTTTACATTAACTATAGATGAATAAGTAATGAGTCGGTGAACAGTTAAAAAGCATTCCATGAGAATGCATGAATTAGCCATGTGAACTTTTCGATAGGAAAAAATCCTAAGTGTTTAGACATTACTTAGAATGAGGGAAAGCGATTCTTTAATAAATTCACTCTGTTTAATCTGTTTCATGTGGCTATACCTACTAAATCAAAATTTACTTTTGTTTTTTCTATTTCTCCTTAGCCATTGGTAGTTAATGGCTTCCTTTTATTTGGAACACATACTTGAAACTGGATAATTGTAACAACAACTTTTAGATTTCACTCCATAGCTTTTACCAGGTAAACAACATGAGTACCTTATAGGAAAAAGAGGAAATTCCTCTAAATAATATCATATTTATTCTCAACAGACAGAATGTACAAATTTCAGCAATGCCAAGGTGTAAACCATTTAATTCCTCCAGATAACTAAAATACACACACTTCATCAAGAGTCATTCTTCTATCTGAAAAATCAAAATCCAAAATATTTATGTTCCTAATTTGTTATAATTTTTAAATTATAATTTCTCATTGTTTTCAAAGTAATACATTTACTAGTTAACTAGTATCACAATGTTTCCTAAAAAAAACAAAAAGCAACAGCAGCCCATATCCCAACCTTTGAGACCCGTGTCAAAATTCTTTCTAGTGTTTCTCTCTTTATCTCTAAATAATATGCTTATATTCTTATTTTTTATTTGTAAACTGCACACATTACTAATTTTCTATCATGAAAGATAAAGTGTTAGCTCTCTTATACCACCCATTTCCCCTCCTTTCATTCTCCCAGTATTCAGTCAATTGGTACATTTTTAATACATTTCCTTCCTTGAGTAACAAGTTTTCCTTCCTAGAGTTAATATTGCCAGTTTTCCCCCCATTCCCAAGCTCTGCAATAGAAATGTAAAATCTCTCTGAATATATCTCACACTCTTAAGTATGAAGCATTCTATCAATTCTAACTCTTCCATCTGAACACATCCCTTTCTGGAGTTTTCTATCTTCCTGCTCAGGTAAGGACAGATTATTCTTAAGATCAATGCACAGTTGTCGTCCAGGAACTTCCCTTCACCTTTCTCATCTCTTTCTCATCACTTATTTCCTGAATCCTCTGCCTTCCTCTTTCTCCTAGGTTTCTTCTCCTTTGGATATAGTACAGCCTCCAAAAGATTCCTAAGAAAGCAAACATGGAAGGTAAATGTTGAAAATCATGCACCTAAAAATGTCTTTTTTTCTACCTTCACACCTGATTAACAGTTTGACTAGATATAGAATTACAAGTTCAAAATAATTTGGGGGCTTCCCGGGTGGCGCAGTGGTTGAGGGTCCGACTGCCGATGCAGGGGACACGGGTTCGTGCCCCGGTCCGGGAAGATCTCACATGCCGCGGAGCGGCTGGGCCCGTGAGCCATGGCCGCTGAGCCTGCGCGTCCGGAGCCTGTACTCCGCAACGGGAGAGGCCACAACAGTGAGAGGCCCACGTACTGCACAAAAAAATAAATAAAAAAAAATAATTTGGCCTCAGAACTTTAAAGCCACGTTTCTGGCTTTGAATGTTGCCATTAAGAAATCAGGTACCATTTGGATTCTTGAACCAGTGTGTATGTAAGGTTTATATTTTCTTTCTAGAAGCTTCTATTATCATCTATATACTGCTGGTAGTCTGAAATTTTCCAGTTATATACCTTGGTATAGACCTGCTTTTCATTTTTTTCCAGTTTTATTAAGAAATAATTGACATACATCACAGTGTAGGTTCAAGGCATACAGAGTGACGGTTTGATTTACATATATTCTGAAATGATTATGGCAATAGGTTCAGCTAACATTCATCATCTCATATAGGTAAAATAAAAAGGAGAAAGAAAAATATTTTCTACTTTATACTTTTTATGGGCATCAAGCAGACCCTTTCAAACTGGAAACTCATGTCCTTCAGTTTTGAAAAATTTTATGATATATTTCCATGCTAATCTCTTCCTCATCATTTTCTTTGTTTTCCCCTGTTTTCTGGAACTGCTATTAATCAGAGTTTTGGTTTGTTAGACTGATTTTATTTTCTCTCCTGTTTTCCATTGTTTGACTTTCCGCTCCATTTTCAGGAAAATTTCAATCCTATTGAAGTCATTTCAGTTATTATGAGCACTTATTCTCTGATTATTCCTTTTTTATATCATCCTGTTATGTCTCACGGAAGCACTATCTTCTATCGCTCTGAGTATATTAATTATAATATGTTTTTACTTCAATCATTGTCTTCTAGAGGAAGTGCTGCCTCCAATTCTTGAGCCAGTTCTGGAGCGTAAACTGGCTTGCCTTCTCCTTGGCACAATAGTCTCTAGGCACTTGTATTTAGCTAATTCCTTCATCCACTTTACGTCTTCCAAAAACTGTATCTCTTTCACATGTTGCTTCCTCTTCCTTATGCTTGTGGATTTGTATTTTTTTTAGTCTTTTACTCACACTTTTAGTCCCTTACTAGGAAGGAACAAGGGAAAACGTGTTCAATCATCAGGTTTAACTGGAAGTCTGTTGTTAAAGTTTCTAAGATGTTAATCCTATAGTTACAATCATGCCATTTATAGGGTCATAACATCATAGGGTTTTTACTGAAAAAAGCTTCTCAGAGATCATCTGATTCAATCCTCTTTTTTTAGAGGTGAGAAAATGGAAACTTCAAAAGTTAAGTGGTTTATGCAAGGTTATTTAACTAGCAATTCATACAGCTGGTACTTGAACTTGCCTTCATTACCATACTGCCTCTTCACATAGATAACCCCTTAAAGTCCCTACTCTCCAAGGACTCCCACACACATAATAAAGCTAAAACATTTGAATAGAGCAGTCTAACCTTTGGTTAACAAAATGGAGGAAATCTGCCATTATTAAAAAATCTGAGAAAAAAAACTCCGAGAATAAATATCTGATTCCAAACCTTCTATTTTTTACCAAAATTCCCTAATCAATACTCTCCCATGAAACTCACTCTCCTGCTTCAACACGCCAGACTTATCCTAAGTTTTACTCTTTCAGGTCACAGGGTCACACCATATTTTCTCAAAGCAAAGTAAATTTATGTTTGAAATCAACTGAATTATTTATATTCTTCTTTATCTCCCACCCTCACACTCTCCCTGACCTCAGCCTGACTGCTTCTCCTAAAATAATCTTTTCCTCATGAATAGCACCATCCAGATACTCAAGCAAAACACTTGAGAGCCATCCTCAACTTCTCGTTTTTCTTAACAGCAACCAACTCCCACTCCTCCATCTAGGAAGTCCCCAAATATTATCAATTCTACCTCCTAAAAAATCTCATGAATCCATCCCTCTTGACATTCCTCACAGCTTCACAGATACTGTTTCAGTTCAGGCCCTCACTGTACTTCATCCTGATTATCATTAATTGTCTGCTAACTGGTCTCACAGACTGTAGTCTCTTCTCTTTACACCCTTTCTTCTACACTCAATTGCTGAAATGTTTTTTCTCAACAGAACTAGGGAGCCATTTCCTTACATAAAACCCTTTAGTGGATCCCACCTCATTTCCAGATCCTTAGCATGGCTTTTATAAGGTACTTCATGGTAGCACCTGTGTATCTCTCCATCTTCATCTCCTGAGGCTCCTAAACTTGCACTTTATTGAATTAGAAACCAGGTAGAAATAAAGAGGCTTCTTTTGGGTTTTCTGTTTACACTGGATTTTCACTACCAAATGACAGCTGTCTTTTCCCATCTCTTCTCTCAAATAAAGAAGGAATCAGATGAAAGGAAAGAGGGTGATATGATTAAAAAACAGTATTAACCCTATAAAAAATTTAATAAAGTTCTGTTTACCATAATATTTTATATTTATAATATTTTATGTTATCTTTTGGGGGATTATAGTGTGTTTAAAGATATTGGCAGTACATTAAATTCAGTATCCAGAACACTGAAGATGCAAATGAAATATCTGATCATAACAATAGCAATTAGACCTTCTGGATGTGAAATAATTAAAGGATCAACACATTTTTATAGTAAAGGCCAAATCTAAGAATGTTTTATACAATAGCCACTAGACTACAAATTTTAGTAGGCAGGGGCCATGTCTTAACTATCTTTGTATTCTCTACTGTGCCAAATACAACCCCCAACATAACAGGTGCCCAGTGAATGAATGAATGATTAAATGAAATTATAGGTAACATCAGGCCAACAAACCCAGGCAGCAGTAGCTTGTCTACTATTCGGTAAACCAAATAATTCAATGGAATTTATTATTATAGCTGATCAACTTAGTCAAAATGTAATGAATCTATATTTTTTAAAAATGTGTATGTATGGGCTTCCCTGGTGGCACAGCGGTTGAGAGTCCGCCTGCCGATGCAGGGGACACGGGTTCGTGCCCCGGTCCGGGAGGATCCCACATGCCACGGAGTGGCTGGGCCCGTGAGCCATGGCCACTGAGCCTGCGCGTCCGGAGCCTGTGCTCTGCAATGGGAGAGGCCACAGCAGTGAGAAGCCTGTGTACTGAAAAAAAAAACAAAAAAAACAAAAACAAAATAAAATGTGTATGTATATGTGTGTGTGTATATATATATATATATATCTATATATATCTATATATCTCCAGCAGATGTTTATATCTTTATTTAGGCATCTGTTAAATCATTCAATAGTTAACATAGCAAAAATTTTCAACATAACAAAAAAATATATACTATTTGAAAAACAAGTAAAATAAAGATGTTTCCATTTTTAGTATTCTTATCTTTAGATTGTCCTCCACACGTCTGTCCAATACAGAGAAATAAGAACTTTCTTAGCTAGAACTTTGATCAAGTTGCTGCCTTTCATATTATTGTGATGATATCTAAACTGCCTTCTAAACCAAATAGAAACAGCACCATTGTGCATGCACATAACCTAACTGTGCATTTCTGCTACCGTAACAACCTCATGTCCCATGATATCCCGATTGCTATTAGGCACTAGACTCAACTTGCTTGCCTAAAGTTTAGCAATTCACCCAAGGCCAGTTACAGAAATGCCTTAATCCACAACCTAAAATTTAAAATATCGAGGGGCTACACTTAGTCGGTACCCCTGGGCCCCACAGCCAGCTGCGTCAGGACCTGTCTTCACCTACCAGTGGCTGGCAGCCTCTAAAAGAGGCAGGGCATGGCAGCCAAACACACTGGGGGTCAGCCCTGCCTACAAGTGTTCCCACAGTAGTTGGCCCCACCACAACAAAAGGGTGTACCAGCACACATTGGGGCACCCTTAAATCATATAGTTCTGGTGACAGGAGGAAGTGTGCTGCTGGGCTGCATAGAATGTTTCCTCCAAAATGCCACTTCTCCAAGATCAAGAAATATAACTGACCTACCTAATACAGAAAAATAAACAGAGAATTAAGCAAAATGAGAAGACACAGGAGTATGTTCCAAACGAAGGAACAAGATAAAATCCCAGAAGAAGAGCTAAGCAAAGTAGAGATAAGCAATCTATCTGATAAAGAGTCCAAGTTAATGTTCATAAAGATGTTCAATGAACTTGGGAGAAGAATGGATGAACACAGTGAGAAGTTTAACAAAGAGTTAGAAAATATAAAATACCAGATGGAGCTGAAGAATATGATAACTGAAATAAAAAATACAGTAGAAGGTATCAACAGTAGCTTAGATAATACAGAGGAACAGATCAGCAAACTGAAAGAAAGAGTAATGGAAATCACCCAAGCTGAACAGAAAAAAGAATTTCAAAAAATGAGGACAATTTAAGAGACCTTTGTGACAATATCAAGCATCTAACATTCACATTATAGGGGTCCTGGAAGGAGAAGAGAGAGATAAAGACAAAGAACTTATTTGAAACAATAATAGCTGAAAACTTTCCTAACCTGGGAAAGAAAACAGACATCCAGAAGTCTGAATACCTAGCCTATGGTACTACAGTATAAAGATGGCTATTTTCTGGTATACTACCTTGTTTTTATAAATTCCACTGTTGTCCTCATGTAAAACGACTATGGAAATGGTGTAGCTAAAGAAAATATGGGTGAAATTTAAATCAACAAACTAAGGAATAAAAGTATAGGTTAGAAAGAAAGATACATATGAACAAATGCTGACATACAGAAGAGCAAAGAAAAATATGTGAAGACACACCTGAGGGCAAAAGCTGAGGACAGACAAAATTGATAGGACATACAATGATTGAAATAAAAGCACAGGAAAGAAAAAGGAGAGGAGAAATTTGAATATTACTAATAGGTACGAAAATGTATGTTGTATGAGCTGAAGTAATGCCAATGCTATAATGAGCCATGAAATAGAAAGACAATATTTCTTCTATCCAAAAGTTTTACGACAAGTAAGGATGGACTATAATATGAAAACCAAATAGACCTAATTCCATAATAGGCATAAAAAGTGACCAATAGTGATACTTCTATTGTTTAAGGACACAAAATGGTACTTAATAACTTTAGATTATACCATTTAAAATTTTTTTTCAACATTGGAAAATGTCTTAAATTCTACTTTGCTACCTATTTGCTTTAGTTTTTAAAATTATGGAAGTGCCATGCAAATCATCTATAGGAGGTGAATAACGCCACTTATTTGAATAGTAGTAATTAAAAAGAACCCGTTGATAATGCATTCACTCCCATGACACTAGCACTGAATCAAACACTGTAACATCCAAACTCAAGAGGAAACTATCAGCAGTGTTGGTATCATCTCTGCCCCTGGAGTTTGAGCTTTTTTCTGTGAGAAGCACATTCTTACATAGGACAACAGGATGTGAAATGATATGAAAATGTGTGGGCCAGCACTTAGAAAGAAAGCAGGTAAATGATTAGTTCTCCTGCTAAAAGCAGTTTCTAAATGTGGATTCATTAATGAAAACCTGTAACCTACTGGTCAGCTGAAGCATTTAGGAATTGAAGGCATACAGTACAATGCCTACCCTTACAATCACTGTTTGACTACGACACAACTATTCCAGTTTAGCTACCAGTGTTTTTTTGGTCAAGATTTTTTTTCTTTTCCTTTGTTTGTTCTCTATTTACAATTGTGAGAGAACTATATAGAGAAACATCTTGACTAGATCTAGGTTCAGTGTGGGCAGGTGCCTGGTAAGCATTCCACACAACGCCACCGATACACCTCAAACTCTCCACATCATTTCAATCCTTTTGATAGCCTTCAGCTGAGACTACATCTAACACTTTCACTTATGTCTCACCTACAATTTCAGGTCTCAGCATTTACTGAGAATAGGTAGTTATAGTTAAACTTTCTCTTCTCATAAATCCTGAAAAAAAGGGTGGAGTGGGGGTAGGAAATGGATAGTTTCAATGCCAGCCCAAACAGAACTATTATGTCTTGCTCCTAAAATATTCAAATAGCTGGCAGCAGTGATCTAAAAGATTATGTTTTTTAATATTGGTGTACATAAGCCATTCAGCAGATAAACTGAGAGGAGGAGGAATAGGAGGAGGAGAAGTGGGGGGAGGACAATGATGTTGATGATGATGATGACAATAGCTAATGTTTTTAGTACTTGTGCCAGGCACTGCTCTAGGTGCTCTGCAAGTATTATCTCATTTAACCCTCATACACTCAAAAAAAATCCTTGCTGGGTAAAATTACTTTTATCTTCATTTTAAACAAGATACTGAGAAACAAAAAGAAGTTGTTTAAAGGAATTTAAACATACTTAGCTCATTTAAAGTTAAAACATAAAACTTTACACTGATTGACCAATCTTTTGATATAGGATCAAGGGCTATCTTTGACTGCTAAGTCACACTATTCTTCTTGCTTAAACTGTACCACAATGTATCATCTATTTAAAGTGAGTGAGAGTTTAAAGGTTTTGGTTTATTTAAAGTCAGCGAGTGCTTAAAGAGTCTGGCAAAGTTGAATGCAGGATCCTTCCAAATTTTTACATTCATCCCCTACCCCTGACACAGGTAATCTTTCACTGTTGTCTTGCCCACACCTATTTAGACTCTAATTTGTTCTAGTGATTCACCCTTAAAAAGTCTTTCCAAAGCAATCAACTTAAATTTCATAAATTCAACAACAGTTTATACATTTTTACTCATATTTCACCAGTTTGCATAATTAAATTACAATTGCACATTCAACTGGCATAAACAAATTTGAAAACAAACACAAATGACTCTAGGTAAGCATAACAGCAGGTAAACTGATAAACAGAAATGTACCATATTTCAGATTTTCCTGTTGGCCTAAAGCAGGAATTGGCTAACAGGGCTTCTACTATATTCATACCTTCCCTAATCACAAAGAATACTATTTAATAAGTATATTAGATTTCTGGCAGAATGGATTTACAATTGAAAAATACAATCAAATTTGATGGGAGGGGGGAGACCTTCAAGATGGTGGAGGAGTAAGACATGGAGATCACCTTCCTCCCCACAAATGCATCAGAAATACACCTACATGTGGAACAACTCCTACACAACACCTACTAAACGCTGGCAGAAGACCTCAGACTTCCCAAAAGTCAAGAAACTCCCCACGTACCTGGGTAGGGCAAAAGAAAAAACAGAGACAAAAGAATAGCGACAGGACCTGCACCTCTGGGAAGGAGCTATGACGGAGGAAGAGTTCCCACAGGAAGCCCTGTGGAAGCCCCTTCACTGGCAGAGACACGGGGGTTGCGGGGGGAAAGCTCCGGAGCCACGGAGAAGAGCGCAGCAACAGGGGTGCAGAGGGCAAAGCAGAGAGATTCCTGCACAGAGGATCAGTGCTGACCAGCACTCACCAGCCCAAGAGACTTGTCTACTCATCCCCCAGGATGGGTGGGGGCTGCGAGCTGAGGCTTAGGCTTCAGAGGTCAGATCCTAGGGAGAGGACTGGGGTTGGCTGTGTGAACACAGCCTGAAGGGGGCTAGTGCACCACAGCTAGCCGGGAGGGAGTCTGGGAAAAAGTCTGGAACTGCCTAAGAGGCAAGAGACCATTGTTTCGGGGTGCGTGAGGAGAGGGGATTCAGAGCACCGCCTAAACGAGTTCCAGAGACAGGCGCAAACCATGGCTATCAGCACAGACACCAGAGATGGGCATGAAATGCTAGGGTTGCTGCTGCAGCCACCAAGAAGCTTGTGTACAAGCACAGGCCACTATCCACACCTCCCCTCCTGGGAGCCTGTGTAGCCTGCCACTACCAGGGTCTCATGATCCAGGAAACAGCTTCCCAGGGAGAACACACAGTGTGCCGCAGGCTGTTGCAACATCACGCCAGCCTCTGCCACCACAGGCTTCCCCCACATTCTGTACCCCTCCCTCCCCCCAGCCTGAGTGAGCCAGAGCCCCCGAATCAGCTGCTACTTTAACCCCGTCCTCTTTGAGAGAAGAACAGATGCCCTCAGGTGACCTACACGGAGAGGCGGGTCCAAATCCAAACTCTGCGAAAAATAAGAGAAAGGGACATTTCTCCCAGCAGCCTCAGGAGCGGCGGATTAAATCTCCACAATCAACTTGATGTACCCTGCATCTGTGGAATACCTGAATAAACAATGAGTCATCACAAAATTGAGGTGGTAGACTTTGGGAGCAACTGTAGACTTGGGGTTTCCCTTCTGCATCTAATTTGTTTCTGCTTTTATGTTTATCTTAGGTTATTATTTAGAGTTTAGTATCATCGGTAGAATTGTTTATTGATTTGGTTGCTGTCTTCCTCCTTTTTTTTTATATATATAGATATATTTTGTTTTTCCTTTTTTCCTTTTTGTGAGTGTGTATGCGTATGCTTCTTTGTGTGATTTTGTCTGTATACCTTTGCTTTTACCATTTGTCCTAGGGTTCTGTCTGTCCGTATTTTGGTTTGTTTGTTTTTAGTTTTTTAGTATAGTTTTTAGCCCTTGTTATCACTGTTGGACTTGTTTTCTGGTTTGGTTGCTCTCTTCTTTCTTTCTTACTTTTTTTCCCCTTTTTTTATTACTTTTTACTTTTTTAATAATTTTTTATTTTAATAACTTTATTTATTTATTTTCTTTCTTTCTTTTCTCCCTTTCCTTCAGAGCCGTGTGGCTGACAGGGTCTTGGTGCTCCGGCCAGGTGTCAGGCCTGTGCCTCTGAAAGGGGAGAGCCAAGTTCACGACATTGGTCGAAAAAAGACCTCCTGGCTCCACATAATATCAAATGGCAAAAGCTCTCCCAGAGATATCCATCTCAACTCTAAGACCCAGCTCCACTCAATGACCAGAAAGCTGCAGTGCTGGACACCCTATGCTAAACAACGAGCAAGACAGGAACACAACCACACCCATTAGCAGAGAGGCTGCCTAAATTCATAATAAGGTCACAGACACCCCAAAACACACCACTGGACACGGTCCTGCCCACCAGAAAGACAAGATCCAGCCTCATCCACCAGAACACAGGCACTAGTCCCCTCCACCAGGAGGCCTACACAACCCACTGAACCAACCTTAGCCACTGGGGACAGACACCAAAAACAATGGAAACTACGAACCTGCAGCCTGAGAAAAGGAGACCCCAAACACAGTAAGTTAAGCAAAATGGGAAGACAGAGAAACACACAGCAGTTGAAGGAGCAAAGTCAAAAAAAAACCCAGACCAAACAAAGGAAGAGAAAATGGGCAGTCTACCTGAAAAAGAATTCAGAGGAATGACAGTAATGATGATCCAAAATCTTGGAAACAGAATGGAGAAAATACAAGAAAAGTTTAACAAGGACCTAGAAGAACTAAAGAGCAAACAAAACATGGTGAACAACACAATAAGTGAAATTAAAAATTCTCTGGAAGGAATCAATAGCAGAATAACTGAGGCAGAAGAACAGATAAGTGACCTGGAAGAAACAATAGTGGAAATAACTACCACAGAGCAGAATAATGGAAAAAGAATGAAAAGAACTGAGGACAGTCTTAGAGACCTCTGGGACAATATTAAACTCACCAACATTCGAATTATCAGGGTCCCAGAAGAAGAAGAGAAAAACAAAGGGACTGGGAAAACATTTGAAGAGATTATAGTTGAAAATTTCCTTAATATGGGAAAGGAAATAATCAATCAATTCCAAGAAGTGCAGAGAGGCCCATACAGGATAAATCCACAGAGAAACATGCCAAGACACATATTAATCAAACTATCAAAAGTTAAATACAAAGAAAAAATATTAAAAGCAGCAAGGGAAAAACAACAAATAACATAAAAGGGAATCCCCATAAGATTAACAGCTGATCTTTCAGCAGAAACTCTGCAAGCCAGAAAGGGGTCGCAGGACATATTTAAAGTGATGAAGGGGAAAAACCTACAAGCAAGATTACTCTACCCAGCAAGGATCTCATTCAGATTTGACAAAGAGATTAAAACCTCTACAGACAAGCAAAAGCTAAAAGAAATCAGCACCACCAAACCAGCTTTACAACAAATGCTAAAGAACTTCTCTAGGCAGGAAACACAAGAAAAGGAAAAGGAAAACACAATAAAAAACCCAAAACAATTAAGAAAATGGGAATGGGAACATACAGATCAATAATTACCTTAATTGTAAATGGATTAAATGCTCCAACCAAAAGATATGGACTGGCTGAAAGGTTATAAAAACAAGACCTATATGTATGCTGTCTAAAGGAGACCCACTTCAGACCTAGGGACACATGCAGACTGAAAGTGAGGAGATGGAAAAAGATATTCCATGAAAATGGAAACCAAAAGAAAGCTGGAGTAGCAATTCTCATATCAGACAAAATAGGCTTTAAAATAAAGACTATTACAAGAGACAAAGGACACTACATACTGAACAAGGGATCAACCCCAGAAGAAGATATAACAATTGTAAATATTTATGCACCCAACATAGGAGCACCTCAATACATATGGTAAATGCTAACAGCCATAAAAGGGGAAATCGACAGTAACAGAATCATCGTAGGGGACTTTACCACCCCACTTTCACCAATGGACAGATCATCCAAAATGAAAATAAATAAGGGAACACAAGCTTTAAATAATACATTAAACAAGATGGACTTAATTGATATTTATAGGGCATTGCTACCAAAAACAACAGAAAACACCTTCTTCTCAGGTGCTCACAGAACATTCTCCAGGATAGATCATATCTTGGGTCACAAATCAAGGCTTGGTAAATTTAAGAAAATTGAAATCATACCAAGTATCTTTTCTGACCACAACACTATGAGACTAGATATCAATTACAGGAAAAAATCTGTAAAAAATACAAACACATGGAGGCTAAACAGTACACTACTTAATAACCAGGAGATCACCAAAGAAGTCAAAGAGGAAAACAAAAAATACCTAGAAACAAATGACAATGAAAACAAAACAGCAAAAGCAGTTCTAAGAGGGAAGTTTATAGCAATACAGTCCTACCTCAAGAAACAAGAAACATCTCAAATAAACAACCTAACCTTACACCTAAAGCAATTAGAGAAAAAAGAACAAAAACCCCAAGGTTAGCAGAAGGAAAGAAATCATAAAGATCAGATCAGAAATAAATGAAAAAAATATGAAGGAAACAATAGCCAACAATAAAACTAAAAGCTGGTGCTTTGAGAAGATAAACAAAATTGATAAACCATTAGCCAGACCCATCAAGAAAAAAAGGGAGAAGATTCAAATCAATACAATTAGAATTGAAAAAGAAGTAACAACTGACACTGCAGAAATATAAAGGATCATGAGAGATTACTACAAGCAACTATATGCCAATAAAAGGGACAACCTGGAAGAAGTGGACAAATTCTTAGAAAAGCACAACCTTCCAAGACTGAACCAGGAAGAAATAGAAAATATAAACAAACCAATCGCAAGCACTGAAATTGAGACTGTGATTAAAAATCTTCCAACAAACAAAAGCCCAGGACCAGATGGCTTCACAGGCGAATTCTATCAAACATTTAGAGAAGAGCTAACACCTATCCTTCTCAAACTCTTCCAAAATATAGCAGAGGGAGGAACACTCCCAAACTCATTCCACGGGGCCACCATCACCCTGATACCAAAACCAGACAAGGATGTCACAAAGAAAGAAAACTACAGGCCAATATCACTGATGAACATAGATGCAAAAATCCTCAGCAAAATACTAGCAAACAGAATACAACAGCACATTAAAAGGATCATACACCATGATCAAGTGGGGTTCATCCCAGGGATGCAAGGATTCTTCAATATAAACAAATCAATCAATGTGATATACCATATTAACAAACTGAAGGAGAAAAACCTTCAATAGATGCAGAAAAAGCTTTCGACAAAATTCAACACCGATTTATGATAAAAACCCTGCAGAAAGTAGGCATAGAGGGAACTTACCTCAACATAATAAACGCCATATATGACAAACCCACAGACAACATCGTTCTTAATGGTGAAAAACTGAAACCATTTCCTCTAAGATCAGGAACAGGACAAGATTGTCCACTCTCACCCCTATTATTCCACATAGTTTTGGAAGTTTTAGCTACAGCAATCAGAGAAGAAAAGGAAATAAAAGGAATCCAAATTGGAAAAGAAGAAGTAAATCTGTCACTGTTTGCAGATGACATGATACTATACACAGAGAATCCTAAAGATGCTACCATAAAACTACTAGAGCTAATCAATGAATTTGGTAAAGTAGCAGGATACAAAATTAATGCACAGAAATCTCTGGCATTCCTATACACTAATGATGAAAACTCTGAAAAAGAAATTAAGAAAATACTCCCATTTACCATTGCAACGAAAAGAACAAAATACCTAGGAATAAAGCTACCTAAGGAGACAGAAGAGCTGTATGCAGAACACTATAAGACACTGATGAAAGACATTAAAGATGATACAGATAGATGGAGAGATATACCATGTTCTTGGATTGGAAGAATCAACATTGTGAAAATGACTATACTACCCAAAGCAATCTACAGTCTCAAAGCAATCCCTATTAAACTACCAACGGCATTTTTCACAGAACTAGAACAAAAAATTTCACAATTTTTATGGAAACACAAAAGACCCCGAAGCACCAAAGCAATCTTGAGAAAGAAAAACGGAGCTGGAGTAATCAGGCTCCCAGACTTCAGACCATACTACAAAGCTACAGTAATCAAGACAGTATGGTACTGTCACAAAAACAGAAATATAGATCAATGGAACAGGATAGAAAGCCCAGGGATAAACCCACGCACATATGGTCACCTTATTTTTGATAAAGGAGGCCAGAATATACAATGGAGAAAAGACAGCTTCTTCACCAAGTGGTGCTGGGAAAACTGGAAAGCTACATGTAAAAGAATGAAATTAGAACACTCCCTAACACCATATACAAAAATAAAGTCCAAATGGATTATGGACCTAAATGTAAGGCCAGACACTATAAAACTCTTAGAGGAAACATAGGCAGAACACTGTATGACATAAATCACAGCAAGATCCTTTTTGACCCACCTCCTAGAGAAATGGAAATAAAAACAAAAATAAATGGGACCTAATGAAACTTCAGAACTTTTGCACAGCAAAGGAAACCATAAACAAGACCAAAAGACAACCCTCAGAATGGGAGAAAATATATGCAAATGAAGCAACTGACAAAGGATTAATCTCCAAAATTTACAAGCAGCTCATGCAGTTCAATATCAAAAAAACAAACAACCCAATCCAAAAATGGGCAGAAGACCTATATAGACATTTCTCCTAAGAAGATATACAGATTGCCAACAAACACATGAAAGAATGCTCAACATCACTAATCAGTAGAGAATTGCAAATCAAAACTACAATGAGGTATCACCTCATACCAGTCAGAATGGCCATCAACAAAAAATCTACAAACAATAAATGCTGGAGAGGGTGTGGAGAAAAGGGCACCCTCCTGCACCGTTGGGGGGAATGTAAATTGATATAGCCACTATGGAGAACAGTATGGAGGCTCCTTAAAAAACTAAAAATAGAACTACCATACAACCCAGCAATCCCACTACTGGGCATATGCCCTGAGAAAACCATAATTCAAAAAGAGTCATGTACCACAATGTTCACTGCAGCTCTATTTACAATAGCCAGGACATGGAAGCAACCTAAGTGTCTATCAACAGATGAATGGATAAAGAAGATGTGGCACATATATACGATGGAATATTACTCAGCCATAAAAAGGAACAAAACTGAGTTATTTGTAGTGAGGTGGATGGACCTAGAGACTGTCATACAGAGTGAAGTTAAGTCAGAAAGAGAAAAACAAATACTGTATGCTAACACATATATATGGAATCTAAAAAAAAAAAATGTTCAGAAGAACCTAGAGTTAAGATGGGAAAAAAGATGCAGACCTACTAGAGAATGGACTTGAGGATACAGGGAGGGGGAAGGGTAAGCTGGGACAAAGTGAGAGAGTGGCATGGACATATATACACTACCAAACGTAAAATAGATAGCTAGTGGGAAACAGCCGCATAGCACAGGGATATCAGTGCTTTGTGACCACCTAGAGGGGTGGAGGGTGGGAGGGAGGGAGATGCAAGAGGGAAGAGATATGGGGACATATGTATATATATAACTGATTCACTTTGTTATAAAGCAGAAACTAACACACCATTGTAAAGCAACTGTACTCCAATAAAGATGTTAATAAAAAAACTATCTACAAACAATAAATGCTGGAGAGGGTGTAGAGAAAAGGGAACCCTCTTGCACTGTTGGTGGGAATGTAAATTGATACAGCCACCATGGAGAACAGTATGGAGGTTCCTTAAAAAACTAAAAATAGAACTACCATACGACCCAGCAATTCCATTACTGGGCATATACCCTGAGAAAACCATAATTCAAAATGAGTCATGTACCACAATGCTTATTGCAGCTCTATTTACAATAGCCAGGACATGGAAGCAACCTAAACGTCTATCGACAGATGCATGGATAAAGAAGGTGTGGCACATATATACACATATATACAATGGAATATTACTCAGCCATAAAAGGAAACGAAATTGAGTTATTTGTGGTGAGGTGGATGGACCTAGAGTGACGTAAATCAGAAAGAGAAAAACAAATACCGTATGCTAACACATATATATGGAATCTAAAAAAAAAAAAAAAATGGTTTTGAAGAACCTAGGGACAGGACAGGAATAAAGACACATACATAGAGAATGGACTTGAGGGCACGGGGAGGGGGAAGGGTAAGCTGGGACTAAGTGAGAGAGGGGCATGGACATATATACACTACCAAACGCAAAATAGGTAGCTATTGGGAAGCAGCCACATAGCACAGGGAGATCAGCTCGGTGCTTTGTGACCACCTAGATGTGTGGGATAGGGAAGGTGGGTGGGAGATGCAAGAGGGAGGAGATATGGGGATATATGTATATGTATAGCTGATTCACTTTGTAATAAAGCAGAAATTAACACACCATTGTAAAGCAATTATACTCCAATAAAGATCTTAAAAAAAATTTGATAGAGGGCTTTACAATAACTCCAAAGTTCCATACTAGAAAGGTAATACATTCAATCTTATGTTTTTTAAACAGAAATCCTAGAAGACTCCTTCACTGATAAAAAACTAGTCATAAAATTCCATCCCAAACTCAATTAAGTGTAACAAAGCCCCTTCCCAAAGCATGAACATACATACTCACACACATAAAAATGTATAATTAAATAAACGAAGAAACTCAGATTTTAAGAAAGTTCCTACCAGAGGAAACTATCACCTTATGTGGAAAAAACTCTATATTTAAAGTTCAGGTTCAACCAGTTACTACTTATTTGATGTGGGGTAAGTCAGTTCCCCTCCCTGAGGTACACTTTCCTTATCTAAAAGTGGAGACAGTAATAGCTGTTCTCTCCATCTCACAGGACTCTGGTCAGAATTATATAAAATAAAATATATGAAAACACTCCAAAAACTATCAGTCATCTTACACATATAATTTACTGTAACTGGAAATCCTAGCTTGTATTTTGAACATAGAGCTTTAGAGTCAGGGGAGGTCATTTCACAAGTGACGAGGCTGAGAGCCCAAAGCCTAAATGACTTTCCTACTTACAGTGGCATGGATGATAGAGCAGAAATAGAGAATCCTTGATTAACCTGGAAAAGGATATCACTCATGGGAGTGGGATCAGTTGGAGATTCAAGGAAGCCAAAGTGCCCAGAATGAACTAATGCTGCAGTGTAGACTGTGAACAGAGATAAAATTTTAAAGGCTTAGCAGTTTCATGCAATAAGTTCTGGCAGTGACTTTGGTGAAAATATTAGAGGAGAGATAGAAAGATCAACTCCCCCAAAATTTCAACTATACCAAACACAGATTATTATTTTGTCTTATATAACAAAATTTTGATGCCTTTTCAAGCTAAAGGAGATTGCAAATTTGAGATAATTCTCTTTTTTATGCTATTCCTTGCTACTGGTTGGAGTAATTAACCATAGGTTAAGAAGTTAAGAAAACAATAGGATGAATGTCAGTAAAGTTCAAGTACTTTAATTGGATTGCTTTGGGTACAGTTTGTTTCCCTTCGTCTCTAGCCATTAACCCAGCAGGGGAAAGTGATCTAACACAGCACCATGGCACGAAGGGACAGACCCTAAGAGCCTGTCTCTATGATGACTGTTCTTGTGCATCCAGGCCGCCTATTGAAACTAACAATGCCTGCCACTGCTGCCGAAGAGGATCATCCCAACTCTGAAAATGAAACACATCACACAAAGGGATGAAAGAATTCTTATTCCACAGGGTTTAGCTTGTAGCTGGTCATGCATGCCAGAGGGATGTTCCATGAGGATGAGAAAGAAGCTTCCAAAGAGAATGGCTGGGGCAGCCAGTTGGACATTTTGAAATACTTAGGGAATTATTCTTTCGAAACTAAGGCAAATAACTAGACTCCTTTACAGCAGAACTGGGAAGAGTCAGGGGTTCTTTTTATCGCTGCAATTCACCCAGGTGTGAATATTCCTGCCATTAAAAGAAACAGACAATTTCTAATTGATTATACATTTTTGGGCTTCCCCATTTATAGTACGAGATCATATTACATAATTGATTTTTTTTTCCCCCTCTGGGCTGGTGCTCAAAGTCACTTTGGAGTTTAAAACTGAATGCAGGAATAGGTGCTGGGTTTTTCAGCAATTGATGCAAGTACACTGAATAATGTGCTTGTTATACAAAATATAACACTGGTTAGGACCACAGACTTTGAGGTCAGATCAGGGGTGAAACTAATGTGACCTTCATTACATGGCATTGGGTCCCATGGGCTCTAATAGCCTGGAATAGCTGTGCTGAGTAAGTTTGCCCACAAAAGATGTTCCAAATAGGGTTAAAAGTTGTAAGAACCTTCCCTGCAGCCACCATTGCTCCTGGTCCCTCAATTGGCCTCAGCAAGGCATAATGCAATTTTCAGCTGCCCTGGACATCACTGTACAAAGTAGTGCCAAAAGCAGCACCTAGAGCTTTGTAGGGACATGCCACAGTGAGGCATCAGCCTTTCCTGATAAACTCACTCTTACCAGCCAGAAACACAAGCCCTTTTCCACTCCTGTTCTAAAAAAGCTCATCTTCCTCTGTTTACTGGATGAAAGTAAGAAACTCCTTTCATTGCACATAACAGTACACACATTAGACTTAGCAACTTAGGTTTATCTATTATACCACTGATTCCAAATAACTCCACCATAACTAGATATGTAGCTTTATGGAAGTTATTTAATCTAATTTAGCCTTAGATTCTTCATTGATAAAATGTAAATAATATCTGCCTTGTGAGACTGTTGTGAAGAATATGATATTCACCTCATAGTCCAGTTACCAGCACAAAGGGTGACTCGATAAATGGTAGTCATTGTGCGTGTCATTCTCTATAACAGGAGTAACAAGTAGTTTACATAAGAAACTAAAATGAGAAATGGAATGTAATAACAAGAATATTCCACTACCTTCTCAGGATACTACTGTTGATTCAAACATTGTATCATTCTCTCAGGTTAGATCACACTTTGTAAGAAGCATTACTTCCTTGCAGGATTGAGTGAATAGAAATCACTGGGAGAAAACTTTCCTTTCCACATATTCAACCCATTAGTTCTAATTAATGTCCTTCAGACCACTGTAAAGAAGTTCTCATTACAAGTGTTTTAACTTTTCAAATAGCTACTATTATATTTTATACAAGGGTTTCCATAATTATTCTAATGTTTCTTGTTCCCCCATTTCTACCACGGCTTCTACTCTCTCAGTACCTCTTCTAACTTCTCTCAAAAAGAAGACAATTTGGATGAAAATTAATAACTACAAAAACAAATTTGAAATATATTTGAGAAAAATTAATTTGCACTCCCAGTCCTTCTACAGGCACTATCCCACTCAGCTACACAAAATGAACTTTTAGCTGTGAGTCCATTACCAACATATTCTAAAGACTAAAAGAAGCAGTCTTTCAGAGAAACCTAAAAACTAACAGGGAAAGAGAAAAAAATATATACACATATAGATATAGTATCCAAAGAAAAGAGATCATAATGAGGAAAACTGTATGTAAAGAGAGACAATGATATTTGTAGTACAATGGAAAGCTATCCTTATACAATAAAATAAAACCCACAATTTATTTCCCTTAAGAATTATAAAATATTTTAAATTCAAGCTTTATTCTAGTAAAAAACTAAAACAATTTAGATAAATTGTTTCCTATCATTAATTACTTCTTTACATTGTGAATTTTTGGTCTCAAATTTTTATACTAAAATCCTTCACCTAGGGCTTCCCTGCTGGCACAGTGGTTAAGAATCTGCCTGCCACTGCAAGGGACACAGGTTCGAGCCCTGGCCGGGGAAGATCCCACATGCTGCGAAGCAACTAAGCCCGTGTGCCACAGCTACTGAGCCTGAGCTCTAGAGCCCGCAAGCCACAACTACTGAGCCCACGTGCCACAACTACTGAAGCCCGCACACCTAGAGCCCATGCTCCGCAACAAGAGAAGCCACGACAATGAGGAGCCCGCGCACCGCAACGAAGAGTAGCCCCCGCTCAGTACCCCCGCCCACCACAACTAGAGAAAGCCCGCACGCAGCAACAAAGACCCAACACAGCCATAAATAAATAAATAAATAAATGCATTTATTTAAAAAAAAATAATAAAATAAAATCCTTCACCTAGGTGCCAAAGAAGACAAAAGAACGTAATATTTCATTCTAAAGGAATTGATCAACAATATTGAAAACCTGACCCATCATTTTTCTCACCATCCCTTTCAGCAGCACCCATTCAAACAATCACCAGATCCTGTCAGTGTTTTTTCTACTCCCACTGTGTTTGCCTAGAATCCTAAGTAATCTAAGTATTTTCATCCTCTAACCTCTGTCATCCATCTTTATGCTTCTAGATTTACCTTCTTTAGAAATAAAGGCTCAAGGAATTTCCTTCACCTCCTCAAAAACCCTGGGTGGTTTACTGAATAAAGTCCAAACTCTAGCATAGCATTCAAAGTCTTTCACAGTATAGCACTAAACTACAATTTGCGGTAATTAAATTGAATGTAAAAGATATTCAGTGACTGCCTGCTATGTTCCAGACTGCATAGTAGTGGGTTGGTAGTAGGAATAAAGCTGAACCAGATATAGTCCCCATTCTCGAAGAAGCCAGTGCAATGAAGAGGCAGATAAGTAAACTAAAAACTGTAATGCAGTGTAGTGAGTACAAAAATAGGTAACTAACTACAAGGTACTAACAGAATTAGATGAAAAGTCCCAAACTCAACGAGGGGTGAAAAGTGAAAGTAATATGTTGGTCCTCTGCTTCTGAAAACGATGGAGTAATAGAAACAGGACTTAGCCTCCTGCCTTAAACAACTAAAAACTAGGCAAAATACTTTACAGACATTGGACAACAGGCAGCACATGATGAGGGCAGCCCCACAATTGCTATAGCTTACTTCCTGGACAGAGTTACCAGACCACATCTCAGGGCGGAAGAAACCAAATAGGGCCTGTCTTCTCCAGGGCCACACTGCTAATAAGGAGTAGATCTGGGCTTCAGATAAGAGTCCTTCTGACTGCAAAGTCCAAGAAGTTTTAACTTTTACTTCTCTACCACCTTTAAATAATTGCTTAGACTATTCGCTCAGCCTAGAAATCCGCTCACTCCTACCCCTTTATAGTCCCTTGCCCTGTAGAAATCATGTTGCAAGGCTTCAGTTTAAACATTACTTCATCCAGGAAAACTCCCCTAATTCCACTGCCCCCAGCCATAGTAAAAATCAGTATTATCATCCTCTATAATACTGTATTACTTTGTTTTTATTGTTTTTGTAGCATTAATTTTATTCTGCTTTATCTAATAATTATATTAATGTTAACCAACATTTATTGAGAGCTTACTATATTATTGCTCTAAATGATGTACATGAACCCAATCACTTAATCCTCAGGACAGTCCCATACAGTAGGTTCTATTTTCAGCCTCATTTTGTAGATAAAGAAACTGAAACACAGATAGGCTAAACAGCTGGCTTAAAGTTACACACAACTAGTAAGTTTCAGAGCAGGAATTCAAACCAACTAATCTGACTCCAAAGTCCTTGCCCATAAACTAGTTGTTTCCTGCCTGAATAGCTTACTAGACTTCTTGAATAGGGACAGCTCATCTAAGTAACCTTGCTATTTGTATATCTCATACCACCTGGGACTATGTTTTATACTTAATAGATATTCTATGTTGTTTTTCATACGAATGAATGAACAAAAGAGCACTATGAGGCTGTGGAGGAGTAATAACACTGAGTGCTAAACCAGAACTCTGGGAATCTCTAAACTATGGACAAAAGGTACCTGTAATTCTTTGAGAGAAATTATTCTTCATCCTTGCAGCTCCTTGGAAGTTTCATCCACAAGCAATTAAATCTCTCTCATGATGCAGTGATAGAGTCTTACTTCACCCTTAGCTAATTTCAATATTGACAAATTATAGATATATTATTTTATGCTTATTTTAATGACCATTGTAAGAAATATTTCATACATTTATTCTAAGCATAGAACAACACTACTAGTAAGAATATATAGAGGTGGGAAATATGTATGGGAGTAGAGAACTGGCAAAGGTAATAATAAAATGGTAGCAATAAAATCAACTACCATTTCAAATACTTACCATGAGCCAGGCACCTGCACTATCATTATTATTAATGGCATTATAATGCCAGTGCACTATCTCACTTAACCCTCACAACACCCATGAGGTAGGAATAAGATGGGTCCTAAAACTCTGGTATTCTCATTTTGTAACCATAGTGTCAGCTGCCTTAAAAGAGTGTATTCACAAAGGTCATAACCATTTTATTAAATTAGAGTAGAAGCTTAAAAATCATGGCTCTACATTTTTATCAATTATTGTTTTTTCATCAACTTCTCAAGTGTTATATAATGGGCTGGCAAGCACTATTATTCTGCTTACATCAATGCCATCATAAGTTCATATATGTCCAATATCTACTCCACACACAAGCTTATTCACAAATTAGTACATTGTTTACTAAGAAAATGTAGTAAAGTTGCCAGGTTCTTAAGGTAGAACATAATGGTACAGGGCTTCAAATTAGATGCTCTCATCCACTTACGTAGTTAACAAGTGCTGGAATCAATGCAGTCCATGAATTGCTTTGAATAATCAATCCAGGTGATCGAGAAGTTCCTCCACTTCCTCTCCAGAGGTAAGGAGTTTTGTGTGCAATAATCATAACCAAAACAGAAATAATAAAACATATGTGCACAACTACAAAATACCCTAATCTCAGAATTAATCTTCAGTCCCTAGTGTCTTAAATCACAAAGGTTTATCAGGAAGTTTAAGTTTTTTTCATTACTTTAATTCACTCCATTCTTATAGTAAAAACTCTGATATGACAAACTTTCAATAATTCAATAGCATATTAGCTATATTTTAAGAACAATAATAATCCATTATAACTCAATAAAATGAAAAAAAACACACATTCACACACAAACACACACACAAGAATAACAATGATAATATTACATCATGTCATATCCCATTACATTACATTATTAATGGATATCAGTAATTGAGTCCCTATTATGTATTGGGCAAAATAATAGGGGCTTTACAATATGATCTCATTTGGTCTCCATCACTCTGGGAGCTTGGTTTTCTTATCTGCATTTTACAGGTGAGTAAAACGGCTCAGAATAACTTGTCCATGGTCTCAAAGATACTGAGCAGTGTGCTAGAACGGTGGCTCAAACCCATCTCAGGCTACCACAAGCAATAAGAGAATTTTTGCAAAGTGGGAGTTTACAAAATTAACATACAAAATAAATAGGCTTCCTATACAGAAACAAAAAGCCAGTTAGAAAATATTATGGAAGAGAAAACTGTTTAGGATGTAAGGATGTAAAAAAGTAAAAAAAGCACTTAAATAAACAAATGAATAGAACACCAAGGAGCAACCTTAGGAGCAAATGTTCAAAACCTCTATAAGGAAAACTGTACAACACTTTTGAAACACACAAAAGTTATTTAACAAGTTGAGGGAAAAAGCAGGTTCTTGAATAAGGAGACAACCTCATAAAGATATTAATTGTCCCTACGTCAATTCATGAATTTATCATAAGTCCAATAAAAGTAACATCAGTTTTATTTTCCCCTTGAAGTCTGCTAGTTTATTATATAAAGTTCACTTGGAAAAACAAGTAAGCAAGAAAAGTCAGAAAAACCCTGAACAAAAAGAGCAATGGTGGGGGCGAGGTGGGAGGCTAATACTTCAGATATTAAAACATGTTCTAAAATCTCTATAATTTTAAAAAAAAACAATAATGGCATATGAATAGATAGCCCAACAAAGAATAGAAAATCTAAAAGTATGTATAATTAGTTGCATAGGAAAATTTACAATAGGAAATCATGCAAGTACTGGAAGAAAACACAGATAAATTCCTTTATAAACTTCAAGTGGGAAAATTTTTTCCTAACTATTCCTCAATGACATAAGACCCAACAAAGTCAACTAAATAATATTAAAGGCAAATGCCTCTTTTGGCCAGTAATCATCACTGTCATGGATTTTATGAAAAGCTCAATCCAACACACCTCTGGGAATCACAGAAATTGCAGAATTAGATTATATGAGTTAGAACTAACTCTAACACCTTCTCTTTCTTCATCACCATTTTTAAACCCCAGCAGAAAGACTGTAGTAATATAACCAAAACCTAGGAGAATCTAAACCTCATCTATAGAATTCAGTTGGAAAGAAACTACACTACTCTATACCCCCATTCATATCCAAGACTTCTCCTTGCATTTCAGTATTATATTTACTTTTAAAAGGGATTACAATCTTTGAATATCTTAATCCACTATTTATGTTAAAAAATATATGTGATTTCTATGTGCTACGGGGCAAGGTAGATATTTAGATTTATCCTGTAATCTTAAAATATTCCCTAATAATGCAAATATATACCAAAGCCCTGTAAACAATATTTTCAAAAAACTTGTTGTGGAGGACCCCTGGTGTCCAGCTGGATTCAAGTCAGTCTATAGTGTAGCTGTTGACTGCATAGCATTTGAGTCCATGATGAGACAGCATCTTTGCTTACTTTGAGATATTTTACCTCACTCATAAAAAAAGTCAAGCCTCTAAAGTTTGTAAAGAATATGTTTAGGAAGAAAAATCTAGATTGTTTTACATTTTTCCCAACATTTCAAGAAGCATGATATAGGTTCCTTGGACACTGAACACACCATTACTGGCTGACAGGAATGTATCTCAGACACAAAAATTACAGTGTCTGATTAGTGTCTCCAGAACATATAGATAACATCTACATTTATAAAAATAAGAAATATCTCCACAAGTAGCCTCTGAAAAAGCTTTTTAAAAAAAAAACAACATAAAAATGGTATATTGGCAAAAGACACGATCACAGCCTTGCTGTACATGATCACTGCCTTGCAAATGAAAACCTGCACTGTTCCTTATGATCAGGGTTTCACCCATTTATTTGGTTAATCATTCAAATGGCTAAACAGACCTCTAATTTGAAAATAAAAACCAATTGATGCAATCACAAACGAGTTCTAAAATTGCGGTTTATAAAAATTGAAATCTTGTTCTAAGCCAAAACACACACACAGTTACCTTTTCCTAATCAGAGCATTCATTTCTCCTCATTATGATCTCACAAGCACATTAAAATCTTATTAACATTAATTACTTCTGAGCGCCTATGCATGAGCAGTGACAGTCGTGAGCGTGCGCGTGACTGGATCATATCTACATTTATATACCTTGCTGCACTTTGCTTATAAAACATGTGAAAATATTTCTGCTAACACCAATTAGCTAATTTCACACACACACAGATAGTAAACTGCTGTCTCACTGCACAGCCTATCAGAGACCAGTAACCATATGGACAAACGGACGGGAAAGAAAGCAGAAACACCTTTCAACGTGAGAACTAAAACGCCTTATACTTGCACCTTAATTCTTGAGGTGAAAACAAGTTGAGAGAACAAAATAACAAAAAATTAAAAATCATTAAAATTTTAAAAACCAAGCATTCTACTTTGTACGCAGATGGATTCAATTATAAAAGTGACAGAGACAAAGAAAAACTGGCAAGCAAAAAGCAGCAGACACAGGAGTGATAGAGAGACATAAACAAAGACACAGAAATGAAAGTGTTCTTTTTTACACGTGTACACACACGCTCGCACACACACACACACCTGCTTCACATAATCATATTCATATTTTACTTTGAACAAAAGAAATATAATCTCTACTCTGACTGTAAGGTAAGAATAATAACACACCACACCTCAAAATCAAACAGGTCTATCCTCACAAGCAATAAAATTCCATAAATCGGATTCTATTTATACCGAGAACATTATATACAGGAGCCACTCATCCTTTACAACAGAAACTCTACGTAAATGTAGAAAACTAGGTAGTTATAGCCATAAAACTACATATAATCCTTATCTCTTTTCTTCACACTCTCCTCTCAGCATACAAATATTTTACCTTTCACACACACACTCCATCAAATTATGTCCTTCTTTCCGCCATCATCTGTCCTTTAGTCGGAATATTCATAAAGAACATACCACTGATCATTACGTCCACATTTTTTGTTTGATCCATGTATCTATCTTCTCTTCACAGCCTACAGTTTATACTAAATCCAAAGACCTATGTAATACCACTGTATCTTTATCCACACATTCTATCCTGAATCTTTCTGCCATCTTTAATTTCTTTGTTGCCACTGACCACTATCCCAACACTATATCATTTTCCCAAAGAAAATATTTCAAAATTCCTATGGAAAACACTAGGCAATGGACCAAAAAACTCATGTTTAGCTCCATAATGACTTTTTCAGGGGGAAAAACAACCTCTTTGGGTCATAATACCTATGTTTGTAGGAAAAAGGAAATAACTTAATTCTAAGATTATACTCATTAGAATATTTGACTAAGAATAAAATATAGAAAGAATATGAGACATTCAACCATCCAGTACAATTAATGCTGAAGATGATTTAAGCAAATATAGCTCATTCTATAATTCCAATGTTCAACCTATTGTCCAGCATCGGCCTATAGCATGGTGGTCAATTACAGCAATACGAGTGTGCACCCTATAGGTGTGCTATGTAGCAAAGGTCTAAGTGCTCTCTCCATAGCGTAGTGCATATTGGAGAAGAAATGGTAGGAAGCAAGATTTTTTAACCTTTATGAAACAGTATTTAAAATATATGACATTGGTATCAATACAAAGTTTAAATGAAAGCAAAGAATATACTGAATTTTATTTTAATTCAATGTTAAACAACATGCTCATAACTGAACAAAATTTAGTGGACATTCTCTGGGAAATCTAAAACATGCTAATATAAATTTCATTAGTAAATGAGGTGTTAAGAGTTCTTTTTAAAAAAATAAACTAAAGGATAATAAAATAAGGCCAAATATAATAAAATGGTACGTTAAAGATGAGCAAGAGTTATTTCAATTAATTGCCAACCTACCATAACAACTTAAAATAAAACTCAAATTACCATCCTTATCAAGTTTACAGACTTTGTATAGCTCAACAGCAATTGTTATAGTACTATTTATGACTTGCAAATATTCTGATTTACCAGATTTATCAAACAAACTTAAATGTGCCCTTTACAAGAAAGACTACAGAACTGAGAAAATAAAAATCTGAAAACCTAAAAAAATAGTGGTTGCCTGTCATAACACAGTAACACGCTATGCTTTAAAAATATATTAGTTTTTAATTAGTAAACACTTGAATATTTGTTTATAGGTCATTAATAGCTTAACAGAATCTGGGAACCAGAAATTAGAGTGTTAGCAACCACTGCCAAATGAAGATCAATTTTATTTTATTTTTAAACCTCTAAATGTACAGATCAGTGAAAAAATATGAGATTTATCAAAAAAATCAATTTACATTGAAATTTTTAAGAATACATTGCATTAAGATATACCCCTAATGATCAGAGAAGTATGGAAAAGGAGGAGGCAGCAAAGAAATCATCTTGGGTAAACATCAAAAGAACCATAATGCTCTATTATCAGTCTGCTATGTTGCAGATAGCTTCCCAACGATCCATTGACATATGACCATGACAGAACTAGCAAAAAGTGCAAAAACAGACTGAGACTTAGAACCCACCTTCGCTCTCAAAAACGCTACATCACAAATTGCAAAGATAAGGTGGCCAAATTTCAACATCAAAGGTACATTTGGCATTTGAACCAGGTCTAAGAATTATGGTCTTTGTTTTCCAATAAAAGCTGGTAAGCTGAGGTTTACTTAATGCTTTCCTGTGTTTTTGAGCTTCTCAAGGATTACTGAAATTGGATATTACATGTGAAAAAAGATAGTTCATCATTTCCAAAAAAGATATTCATCCAGATTGCCCTCCAATCCGTGAAATCCGAGATGCCTGAGGAGTCTTCTTTGTGAAAGCCTTACAAATATATCCAAAGGTGGTGAGTCCCATATGGCTCTGATAAATGAAACCCGTTATTGTGAATTTCGAGCTCTTCTTTAAAACAAAACACTACTGGGTGGATTTGGTGCTCGTGAAACAAAGCGCTAATTGCGTGGCCTAACAACACTCTGAACCCTCTCCCTAGCAGACATTTTAAGTTGTGCCAAATTGGTTTTGGGATGTGAACACATATCCTGCAGCCAGACTCTCACATGCATGCCCTACTCCCTGGAAGTAAGTTGGACACTCCTGGAAACGACATTAACTCTTTCAGGTCACCAGGGAACCTAACTCTCTCAAAAAGAAAGTCCTCTTTGAGGATGAAAATAAGTCATTCAGTCTCAAGTCAAACTCAAATAAGAGGTAAAATAGAAAATACTGATTTGGGGCCAGTTCAGCAATAAAGTACCCGTAGATATTAGAGATAGCCCCTATACCGCGATGGATGCTTATTCAAATGTATCCGGAAAATCTTATTCTTCTTTCCCTATGTGTGCATAATTTCCAAGACATTAATAAGAGTTGTGTGCATTCAGGAGAGGAGAATTCATTTTAAGCTTAATATGCCACATTTGCCTCAGGCAGAGTGATAAGAAACTTTTGTTTCTTTGGTAACCACTTTCACCTTATTATAACAGAAAACTTCTTGAGTTTTTGTTTCACCACATGAGATATAATTTCCACACTAGAATTTTTTCTATGCTCTTCCCATCCTGGTTCAAAAAGATGCCTACAAACCTGGAACTGCATATTTAAACGGCAATTAATCTAATCCCATCTCCCTCTCATCCAAATTTAGGAATTAATAAAAACACTTTTTAAAAGTAACTAAATGTAAGAAAAAAAATATAAATATCAGCTTCTTCCTTCCTTCTTTTTCTCGCTTTCAGTCTCAATTTCTTCAGAAGCCAAATAATTTCTTAGGAACAAGGGTTACTTTTTAGGGAATTTTAATTAAGCATTTTATTTGCAGTATGCTGAAAACAGCATTTCCCCTTTTAGCTCACTGATAAATATCTTGGTTTTTATTTGTCCTCAAGATTACCCAAATTCCAGTAACTATAATTTTACACTTTTAGGTCACTGTCATTCTGTGGCTGTCACTCTACCCTTTCATCTAAAAGGCTTGATAAAGATATAGATAAAAGGAAAATTACTTTTTTGGGTAGAAGATAACTAAATGCCTGTGGAGTTTTTTTGTTTTTTTGGGTTTTTTTAAGCAATTCACTTCTAGTATAAGCCTTCTGTGATATATTTCTTAGAGAACCATATTTAATTTCCTGCCAATTGGTGTGAATTTAAGAGTATTACCAGAAGCTTATGTCCCATTTCTAACAAAGCCTTATATTCTAACAATTAGCCTGTGTGCTGCTGCCAATGACTCTATTGCTAAGACATAAAAAACAAAAACAACCTCATCAGACCCTAAAAGGAAATGAGCTGCTATCTGCAAGTAGATAGGACACATTTGGTGAATCAAATGTGTAACTGCTTCTGACCTCAGTTAATTCAAACTGCAATTCTTAGAATAGAAATCAAGTCTGCAGATGTGTCAATGTGAGGACATATACCTGACTTTCATTGGAGTTTTGGAGCTCTGAATAACTCTTAAATATTTCCCAATAAAAATTTAGAGGATCTGTTAGTGCATTGGGGCCTGTTTGTACTATGTCTGATATAATGGCATTATTTCTAAGATCTGGGGCATACTTGTTTAGTTAGCTGCTGGTAACAAAATAAAACTCACGTTTTAGTCGAGTTTGATATCTAGAATCATACTAATGACATTAAGATGTAAATGGTAATACTCAACAGGCACCTCTACATCAAAAATGTTTTATCTATTTTTTTTAAGTATTTATTATATCAGTGAGAAACTGACTGAATACATATTGAAAACTTCAACAGAGTGATACTAGGGCCAAGCAGCCATTTTCCCATGGAGTCCAAACAAAAGGGATACTGGGGCAGTTATAAACACTTTATGGAAGACTGAAGTTTTGATTTATATTTCTACCATGGTCCTCTTTTCCACCCTAAATCCATATAATAACATCAATTTAGGAAAGATGTTATCAAAACTTGGCATATGTTCATTTCAAAATCTTATGATTAACTATAATTAGGACTTAAAACAACAATGGTCTTTCTTTAGTATGGTATGCTTATATTCCTTACTCTTTTTGTGTGTGTATTTACTATAGGTTTTTGTTTTGTGGTGACCATGAGGTTTAAGCACTGAAAAACAAACAAACCTCCAAAGTTAGTAGAGGGAAGAAAATAACAAAGATTAGAGCAAAAATAAATGAACTAGAGACTGAAAAGACAATAGAAGAGATCAATGAAACTAAGAGCTGGTTCTTTGAAAAGATAAAATTGATAGACCTTTTAGCCAGACTCACCAAGAAGAGAGAGGACTCAAATAAATAAAATCAGAACTTAAAGAGGAGATATTACAATTGATATCATAAAAAATACAAAGGATCATGAGAGACTACTATGAACAATTATATGCCAACAAATTGGACAACCTAGAACAATGGATAAATTCCTAGAGACATACAACCTACCAAGACTAAATCATGATGGAACAGAATATCTGAACAGACTGATTACAGCTAAGGAGATTAAATTAATAATCAAAAACCTCCCAACAAACAGAAGTCCAGAACCAAATGGGTTCACTAGTAAATTTTTCCACATTCAAAGAAGAATACCAATTTTTCTCAAACTCTTCCAAAAAATAGAAGAGGAAGAAACTCTCCCAAATTCATTTCATGAGGCCAGCATTACCCCAATACCAAAACCAGACAATATGCCACAAGAAAATTATAGGCCAATATCCCTAAGAACATAGATGCAAAAATCCTCAGCAAAATAACTTCAACAATACATTAAACGGATCATACACACTGATCAAGTGGGATTTATTCCAGTGATACAAGGATGGTTCAACATCCACAAATCAGTCAATGTGATACACATTAACAAAGTGAAGAATAAAAATCATATGATCATCTTGATAGATGCAGAAAAAGCATTTAACAAAATTCAACATCCATTTATGATAAAAAACACTCTCAACAAAGCAGGTATGGAAGGGACATACCACAGCATAATAAAAATTATATGTGACAGGCCCACAGCTAACATCATACCCAATGGTGAAAAGCTGAAAACTTTTCCTTTAAGATCAGGAACAAAAGAAGGATGCCTACTGTCAGCACTTGTATTCAATATAGTATTGGAAGTCCTACCCAGATCAATTAGACAAAACAAAACAAAACAAACAAAAAAACATAAATATTGGAAAGGTAGAAGGAAAATTGCCATATTTTCAAATGAAATGATATTATACATAGAAAAGTCTAAAGAAAACCCTAAAGTCCTTCAAAAAACTATTAGAACTAATAAATGAATTCAGTAAAATTGCAGGACACAAAATCAGTACCCGAAAATCTGCTGTGATATACTATATACTAATATAGTATATTAGTTCATATATACTAATATATAATAATAATGAACTATCAGAAGAAAATTCAGGACACAATCCCATTTACAATTACTTTAAAAATAATAAAATACCTTGGATTTAACCAAAAAGGTGAAAGCCCTATATATTGAAAACTACAAGACATAAATTAAAGAAATTGAAGAAGACACAAATAAATAAAAAGATATTTCATGCTCATGGATTGGAAGAATTAATATTGCTTAAATGTCCATACTACCCAAAGCAAATACAGATGCAATGCAACCCCTATCAAAATTCCAGTGTCACATTTCACAGAAATAGAACAAAGAATCCTAAAGTTTTATGGAACCATAAAAGACCTTGAAGAGCCAAAGCAATCTTGAGAAAGAACAAAGCTGGAGGCACAACGCTCCCTGATTTCAAACTATACTGCAAAGCTATAGTAATTAAAATAGTATGGAATTAGCATAAAAACAGACACAAAAATCAATGGATCAGAATAGAGAGCCCAGAAAATAAACCCATCCATATATGATCAATTAACTTACAACAAGAGAACAAAGAATATGCAATGGGGAAAGGACAGTCTCTTGAATAATGGTACTTGGAAAATTGAACAGGCATATTCAAAAAAATGAAACTGAACTGCTACTTTACACCACACACAAAAATTAACTCAAAATGGATTAAAGACTTGAATATGAGACCTGAAACTAAACTCCTAGAAGAAAACATATGTGGTAAGCTCCTTGACATAGGTCTTGGAAATGACTTTTTAAATCTGTGCCAAAAGTAAAAGCAACAAAAGCAAAAATAAACAAGTAGGACTACATCAAACTAAAAGGCTTCCACGCAAAGGAAACTGTCAAAAAAATGAAAAGGCAACCTACTGAATGGGAGAAAAATATTTGCAACCCATATATCTGATAAAGGACTAATATCCAAAGTATATAAAGAACTCATAAAACTCCATAGCAAAAAACATACAATTCAATTAAAAAATGGGCAGAAGATCTGAATAGACATTTTTCCAAAGAAGACATAGAGCTGGTCACTACATACATTAAAAAAAAAAAAAAAGCTCTACATCATCAGGGAAATGCAAATTAAAACCACAATGAGATGTCACCTCACATCTGTTAGAATGGCTATTATCAAAAAGACTAGAAATAATAAGCATTGGAAAGGATATGGAGAAAAGGGAAACCTTCTGCATGGTGGGAATGTAAATTGGAACAGCCACTGTGAAAAACAATAGGGAGGTTTGTCAAAAAATTAAAAAATAGAACTAGAACTACCATATGATTCAGCAATTCCCCTTCTGTATATTTTTCTGAAGAAAACAAAAATACTAATTTGAAAAGATATATGTACCTCTATGTTTATTGCAGCGTTATTTACAAAAGCCAAGATATGACAACAACCTAAGTGTCCATCATTGGATGAAAGGATAAAGAAATTGTGATACCTATCTACCTATCTATCTATCTATCCATCTATCCATCTATTTATCCATACACTTACATATAGGAATACTATTTGGCCATAAAAAAAGAATGAAATCTTGCCATTTGGATGGACCTTGAAGGCATTATGCTAAGTGGAGTAAGTCAGACAAAGACAAATACTGTATGATCTCTCTTACATGTGGAATCTAAATATACACACGCACACAGACAACACACTCACACACATACATGTATTTTAAAACTAAGCTCATAGATACAGAGAACACATTGGTGGTTGCTACAGCCAGGGGGTTAGGGGTGGGAGAAATGGGTGAACTGTTTTTTGTTGTTGTTGTTTAAATGAATTTAATTTTTAAAATACTAAGAAAATTTGAATAAACTATGAACAGTACTTAATAATAATGTATCAATATCAGTTCATTAATTTTAACAAATGGACCATGCTAGTGTAAGGTGTTAGGGGAAATCATGGTGGTGAGAGAGAGTATTATGGGGACTCTTTACCATCGGCTCAGTTCTTTTGTAAATCTAAAAACAAACAAACAATGGCCTATCTTTTATTAGGTGCCCATCACATTTTTCATGTTTAGAGGTATGCCATGAGCTCAGAATTTGAATTTATTCAAAGCCATTTTTGTTTTCTGGTTCCATGTTCATTACTCCAATAAAATAGAGGCAGAAGGCTTAACATGATGCATGTTGTTCTTATAGCTCAGCTAGTTCTAAAAGGCCTTAATAATCAAAATGTTTATTCAACTAGCTTATAAACCTGAAATTATAAGCAGAATTATTTTTTTAGATGTTAAAATACAGTAGCCAAAAAAAAGGAGGGAGGGAAAAGGGAGGGGATATTAGAAAGGCATCTTGATCAACAGAGACACTGGATTGTCCAATTGTTTTACTGAAGCAACAAATAACCTAGTTCCCAGGACTAACCTCAACATTAGAAACCACTATGTAACTTTAGGCAAATTATTTAATATCTGTTGGCTTCTATTTCTTACTCTGTAAAACAGGGGTAAATTTCAGGCACCAACTGCTTTCTTTATCCCGACACTGGCTAGGATCTTTTAAAATGTATTCCCTGAGCCAAAACCTCACCCACATGCCATCAGTTATTTTCCCTCCTTTTTCCTGTCTCCTTTGCCTCTGCAGAGAAATAAAATTAGCAGTCAAAGTTAAACAAGCCCAGTGGGCAAGACAGTCTTCGGTTTAAGGAAAGGGATGGAGTAAGTTGTGTTAAAGTGCTCATTTGGCCCCAAAGATTCATTGTTGGGACACTACCTCCCACAACTAGATCCACTGGAATTTTTCTCAGGAAAATGGAGAACTGTTTTAAGATAGACATGCCCTTTAAGCTGGTCTCAAATCCAAATAAATTTAGGATATTCAAAAACACCCTACAGGATTTTCCCTGTGGAGCCTAAATAAATCACTGGCCAAATTTTCCAATTTATGCTCTGCTGCTAAATGGGACATTCTAAAAAAAAAAAAAAAATCATGTTTTAATTTCTACATCTGAAAAAGGAGTATAGGTAAAAGTCTTCATTTTATATTTTCATCCTTCTCTTTTCACGGTAGCACTCATTTGCTTGACAGAATTTAAAAGAATGCTGTTTGGGAAAGACCACCCCTAGAGAAGAAAGTTGAAATAAAACCTAATTTTCCAATAAACTTGAAAGTCTGCTAAAGACAACACTGTATCCCCTGATTAGTGACTTTGTGGGTCTTTTTTTAAAAATGTATGTTTTAATACATAATTACAGAGGCATCAATAATATCCCCAAAATATATGTATATCAAATTTATAAAATCATGATTATTTTCACACCTAAAAGATATATTTCAGAGCTCCAAAACTGTTAACATCCCTATTGCATTTAAAATATTATTAAATCTATAAAAACTCATAAATATAACATTTTTAGCAATTCATATACCAGGTAAATGAGAAGTTGTATTAGTTTGTACACTACACTGTATACATAGGCTGTCATTTCATACCATGAGGTATTTTTTAAAAAAATAAGAATACCGGAAATGCTCAGGAATCAGTTTTTGGATTTTATAAAGAACTGATGCATTGATTCTATTGATGTTTTTATTTGATTTTAAATGTGAATCAATTATTTTAAGACCAATAACAATGGCTATGGAGGCCATGAAATTGTTGTGTTCATGGCATGTCATACAAGGTAAGATGGAAATTTTCATTCAAATAGTCTGTTCCATCGAAGAGTTTCAACTTTCAAATAAAAATATAAACAGAAGATTGTTCACTTCAACTGACTTCCCTAAGGTTTATGCATAGTTAACACCAAACTTTACAAGACATAAAAAAAAAAAAAATTACTGTACTGATTAAGTGTGGCAAAATGGTTTGTTCCCTATAAAGAAAATGAACTTAATTCCTACAAAGTTTAATTAGCATTTAGTAGCTGGTACTTACCAAATTGAGGGACAGCCTGATTCTGCAGGTTAACTGTAAAGCAGAATTAGAAATTGCATATACTGGGGGTTAAGAGCACTAACTTTTATGTCAAAGCAAATGCATGGGGGTTAAAAGAGATCCTGTAGAAAACATTTTTTAATAGTTCAATAATTACAATTATTATTTATAGTTAAACCCCTTCTTACCATTTAGAAAACTTGAATTCTACCTCCAGTTAAAAATTATTTCTTAATGGAAGGATAAGGAAAAATTTCAATTACTTTTACATAGTGTAAGCAATACTTATTATACCATATCAGTGAAGCATTTTGTGGCCCTCAAAGCTAAACATTACCACTTAACATAATAGAAACCTGGTAAAGATTTATTGGATTAGGGAAAAAATAATATGATATAGTAGAAAGAGTATAGGCTCTGAATCCTGGCATTGACACTTAACAGGTATGTGAACCTGGCAGTTTATAAGCTTCAGGTTTTTGCCTGTAGCATAGGCAGAAAATAGAGTATACAACAGAGTTATAAAGATTAAATTAAGCAATTTATGTGAAAGGTGCTCAGTAACTTCTCTTTTCCTTAATTTTGGTGTTACACGGCGAGAGTGGTAATTGCTGTTTTTCAAGCCTAAACTTTTCTTACATAGCTGTACCAACTTACCCTTCTATGTAAAGTGAGATTATGTTTAGTGAAGGAATAATGTGAATGATGAGAATGAATTCAGGTGCAACAATAAATATATTTTAACAATATACCCTAAAAACAAGAGCAATGAATCTCAAACCTTGCAATATTATTAGAATCTATGAAGTAGTTTTTGTAAAATACAGATGCCTGAATATCAAAGATTCTGATTTAGGATATCTGGGAGTAGAACCTAGAAATCTGTGCATTTAAAAATCTCCTAGTGCAATATGATGTATAATAGCAAAGGCAAGTAGTGTTTTCTAACACATGTGGACCAGCTGAAATCCAGGATGGAACCCTATTAGGGATGGAGCTCCAAAATCTGAATTGTAACAAACACCCATGGTAATTCTTAAGTACACTAAAGTTTAAGAACCACTGAACTAGAGTCCGATACTACAATACCAAAAAGGTTTATAAATTTTTTTCATCATATTTGGTTATTTAAAATTTTTACCTATTTTAAGAAATATCACTCTCAAAAATGAACTTACCAAAGGATATATTGTACAGCACAGGGAAACATAGCCATTGTTTTGTAACAACTTTAAATGCAGTATAATCTATAAAAATAGTGAATCACTATGTTGTATACCTGAAACTAGTATAGTATCATAAATAAACTTCAGTTAAAAAAATGAACATATGAATGATGCATAAAAAATTTATCTAAAGGAAACATTAATTTTAGGCTCATAAGCATTACCATTATTATTGTTATTATTCTTATTATTATAGGTTTTTTAATCAAAACTTAGAAAACTGGGTAACCATATCATCTCTGAAGAGCCTACACCACTGAGAAACACTCCAACTAAGAAATGCTAGGAATTTCAGTGTTCTTCAAATTTGTGTGTTTTGCTTTGATTTAGGTTTCTATTACCCATTCCTTCTTTAATTAGAGCAGTAAAAATAAATAAATAAATAAATAAACATTCTTAAACTGGTATAGTCCTTTACTATTTATAAAGAAATTCCATATACATTGTAATTTAATCTTCACAATAACCCTGTGAGGTAGACAGGAAGGGTAACATTTATTATCACCTTTCTGCAAATAAGAAAACCAAGCTTAACCAGCCTAAGCAAATTGCCCAAAGTCATACAGTTTGCTATTTAAGATAATATATGGACTGAAAACCCCAGATGTAAATTCCATGCAAAAATTCTGAAATTTAAAACTAAGCACTAATTTTTAAGTGTTAAAAAAAAATTTTTAAATAGCATAAGAGTCTCTAAATTGCAAGTAGTCTATAGTCCTATACCAAAGCATAGTTCATTGTGGTATTTAAATTTATTGTAATTTATTTATTTTATATTTAAAGGTTAGAAGGAAAGTGGAGCTCAATTAGCCAAAATCAAGCAAAAATATTGACAAAAAATTGGACTGTCCATCAGTTATAATACTATTTACACTGCCCATTTTCAGTTCTGCCCTGTATAAGAAAAGCCCTTGTGTCTCAGTTCCCTCTTCTAAAACATGAAATAGCAAACAGTACTTTCAAAGGCTAGCAATTTAATTTTCAGCAATCATGGCATGTTAAAAACCATTAAACCAAATACACAACTAGAGTAACACTAGTATGTGTCTAATCCCTATTAAAAACCCTGAATAAAAAGTACCTTAAAATCAAGTAGTCCAGCCTGCTCATTTTATGCATGGGAAACAAACCTAGAAAAGTTAAGCATCTTACCCAGGATAACACAGCAAATTTGCTGTAAAGGTAGAACTAGAGATTAACTATCTTTACCCCAAAGTCAACTACAAAATACACTCGTGAAAAGGCAGTATTGTTTTCAAAATCAAAAAGAGAAACAATCATTTTTAATGTGAGAGAAAGTAAATTTATAAAGGGATGTTTGGAAAGTAGGTGGTATCAGAAGGTATTTTTCCAAAGAGAAAAAGCTCTAAAATTATTTAAAATTTTAAAAATAAACAATAAATATAAAACAAATAAGTTATAAACAAGCCAGACATAATCATTTATTCAGACCTCAAACATCTGAGTGTCTCTGGGCTGAATGCCAAAGAAAGTTCTAGATGCAGAAGGATGAATAAGACACAAACACTATCCTGAAGGAATTCATGGTTCAGTTGAAAGATATGCTTACAAACAATGGCAGTACAATGTGAAAAGTGCTGTTACCAAGGTATGCCTATAAAAGTTGCTCTGAGAATGTGCTGGAAGGATCACCTCACTGTCTGAAATGATTGGGCTGAGACTTTACAAGTGGTAAGAATTAGGTGAATATCTCCAACAACCCCTGCCTTCTTCATCCCCCTCTCTAAATTGAATGCATCCCTGTTTGTGCCTGGAATTCTTAAAGTATTTTTAATATACACTGGAATGAGAGAAGGGGTAAAGTGAACACATCTTAACTTCTCTTTGGGTAGTAAGAATTGCCAAATACACTAAAACATAGATTTTCGTGCAGCTACTGCAAAATCAGAGCTTGAAACAATGTGCCCAATTTTTGCAAATATCCTGTTCTTTCCTTTTCACTGTGTCATGCATCAGGTACTCTCACAGCAATAGGGACACAAGGTGGCACTGTCGGGCTGACATTCATTTCAGGACCCTTTCAAACTGGACAAATTGGAAAGAGGCAAGAGGCCCTATTGCAACAACTAAAACCAGAGTTGTAATACTGGCCTTCTCCTAGGTCCACCAGCATTAATAGTGGCCACAGAAGGAGCAAATCATTTTGCATTTCACGACTATCACATCATGCCTGTATAGAAGAGAACATATTCTCTGATGGTTTCTGCAAAATGTCGTGTGTGTGTTCACAGACTCGTCCAAACACATATAGCACAGCTTTGCCAATAGAAAGTTGGAAGTGAGCTGTTTACTATGGGCAAGGCCATGGGCATGCACCACCTCTCCACCTAGTGGCCAGTGGGGAGGAATGGAGCCTTAGTAGCCATGTTGTGCTGCATTCAGTTAAAAGTAGCCCTTTTTTATCGGAGTATAGTTGATTTACAATGTTGTGTTACTTTCTGCTGTACAGCAAAGTGAATCAGTTATACATATACATATATCCACTCTTCTTCAGATTCTTTTCCCATATTGTCCTTTCTTTAATTTTTTTTTCTCTGGCTGCACAGCGTGGCATGTAGGATCTTAATTCCCCGACCAGGGATTGAACCAGCGCCCCCTGAAGTGGAATCGCGGAGTCTTAACCACTGGACCGCCAAGGAAGCCCTGTGCATTATTTTATTTTATTTATTTATTTTTTAATAGGTCTTTATTCTATAAAAGATTGAATCACTATGTTGTACACCTGAAACTATTGATAATATAATATTGTAAGTTAATTAAATTTAAAAAAAATAGTGTTCAAAAAAATAAATTAAATAATGCACAGATTAAAAAAAAAAATAGCCCTTTTATCAAACCACCCATAGGCAATTATGTCACTTTGTCTGACAAATGACAACTTTTGGTTTATTGCATTCATTGAATTATTAAATAGACCCAATAATATACTGTGATATATACTGAGGACAACAACAACCAAAAAATTAAAGTACGTGTGTGGTCTCTCAGATCACCTAAATTCCCTTTATTCTTCCATCATTACCAACCTAAACTTTTCTCCATACATTTGTGATTTATAGGTAGAAAATGCAAACAGAATTATATATACATATATATAGCTATTTATAATAAAAGCACACAATCTTTAAGATAAAATCTAAAAAAGAGATTTTCCCTTCATTTTACAGGCAAGGAAACTGAGGAACAGAGAGATTATGATTTATTCGAAGTCATATAGTCAGTTAGGACTAGGCCTCCAAATTTAACCACTTTAAATCCTTTTTGGCATTAGTTAATGCCTCCTGTTCTCCAAGGCACTGTTTTTTGTTTGGTTGGCTGGCTGGTTGGTTTGGTTTGGTTTGTTTACCACACCATAGGGTTTCTCTCAACATACTAGGAAAAAAATTAGTTTCTAAAACTTTCATTCATGTATTTTCATGCTAAGTTGATAGGATTGTTTGTAAGTCCTAGCACATCTTTATATTCATGGGTATATTCTGAGCTTATTATAAGAACATGCTCTTTTTTAAACTAAGGAATTATTCACATTCATTTAACATTTAAAAAGCAAAGCAGCAAGTGGGCAGGGAATGGAATAGAACGTGCTAGTCAAAACCACTATACAAAAATGGTTTCAGAAAGTCACTCTAAAAAGAAATCTGAATCCTTTCAGACTGATAGGAAGTTTAGAGTTGTTTTTGTTTTGTTTCATATATAAAGTATTTAACTTTATTTTAAGAGAGAAAACACACACGCACGTGCATACACACATACAGACAAACTTTTCAGTCGATCATTTCATCCATTTTAATTAAAATCATGATGCTGTTCTGTGGCATGCTGGGAAGGCTTCTCATCAAAACAAATGAAAGCCATCCACCAACTATGAAAATCTGCTCACAACTTCAAACCCAAGGCTTAAAAGGAAAAAGGTATGAAGAAAACCTGGCAGTGAATGTATTAGAAATGTGATTCGTTATGACTTTCTCTCCTATGATCTTCTCTTGGCAGTACCACTGGATTCTGTCTTGGAGTGGAGGGAGAATTTAGGTAGATCTGTTCTAAACAGTCATAGGGAGAATAGAATGCTGTGCCGAACAGATTAGATGGCTTTTATTGAGAGTTGGGGAGAAAGTCTTTTTCCTTCATTAGACTTACACATTTAGAAGCTTCAAAAGCCCCCACTCTCTCCACCCTCTGCTTTACTTATATTCTTATCTCCATTTGCTTCTTAATCATCTCTATTCTCCTCCCATCTAGAAATAAGGTAAAGGGATAAAGATCTTTGTTGATTTGAGGAACTAGAAAAAGTAAGAATTATTCCAACTCTTCTTGCCCAATCTAAAGCTGGGTGATAAGTGCAAACAACCAAGAAGATGGAAATATTAGTAAATATGTTTAAACCCAAAGTACATTTACTGGGCCAAAAAGAATTTTAGTATGTCCGGTTTTTAAAAACAACAATAACCAAAATAACAACAAACCCAACAGTATAAAGCCACCCCTGAGACTATATTACCTAGTTCCTATTTAAACAATAAAAGAAAGGACCATATTCTCACTGTTTAAATGTCTTGGTGTCTAAATAAGGGGGTTTTGTTTGTTTATAATAATAACCATACAGTTTTTATATACATACATACTATCTACCAGAAAAACTACATAGCCTAGGACATTCATAGTTTTCTGCTAGTAATAGATTTTGTTTTGTTTTGTTTTTTACTAAGTTTTTAATTTGGTACCTGAGCAAACTGACAATATTACTTTAATTTTCTCCTACTTGCATTTCATTTACTGGAAAGAAGCTCATACTGTAAAAGGAATTTGCCAACAACAAATCATAATTTGATTACAACAGTAATTCACAGAACATTTCTGAAAGGGAAGGAAAAAATAGCAAATATCCAGGCTCATTTAGTAAAAAAACTAAAGCCTTCTGAACATTAGAGAGAATTAAATTTTAAATAATTTAAATTCAAACACGGTTTAAGAAAAAGTTTAGATGACAAATTTCTAAAAAACAAAATAATACTATTATGTATAAAATTAATAATTATTATCATTTTTAGTTTAAATTTATTGGACATCTTTTTAATTTCCAAAAACCCCAAGCTCCATTAAATAGTTTTATATTTGTTGAATGCAAATCCTTACATTAGTTATTTAATATGAAAAGCTTTCAGATAAATTCTTAACATTTTAAATGCATAATGTGTAATATGTATGTTAAATTCATCATACCTAATGACAGAATTATGCAGTGGCAAAATTACTTTTACTATCAAGAAGATAAACACATTATGCTATAATTACCACCTTCCCCATCAAAGTTTCAAAGGTTAAGACTTAATATTCAGAAATGAGTAATAATATCTGCAGTTTCCATCTGCTAACTAGATGGATCAATGAATTCAGCCGTTGTTCCTATATCAGTATACTCACTTGGAAGTCAGCAACTAACTCTCCCAAAGTTAAAGCAGTTATATAAGGGTTGCTTTGGTTAACTGAACTACAGAACACCCAGAGGTGAAGTTTCATTTGAGTGTGAAAAGATTCCAGAAAGGCAAGGTCCAGGTCCTCAAGCTGATTACTTTCAAGTGAACTGTAGAATCACAAAAAGGCTTGATCCTGGAGTAGAAGAGAGGTTATGAAGCCAAAGTCAAGCATAATTTTTCCACAGTTTAGTGCAGAAATAGCAGGCCACTTATTCATTATTACAGTTGAACAGCTAGAGTGGCAGAAAAGCCCTTTTTTCTTATAGGCCCTTGAATGTTGTTTCCAACATCTGCCGTAGTGGTTACAGATACACGATAGTAATAATAGGTGGCATTATTTCTTCCCACAATCTCAAAAGATTGCCTATGTTGAAATTAGAAGTAATAAGAGCTCAAGGAATATATTTTGATACATTAAACATAATTGGCATCAATGTTATTTGATGATTAAATGTATAATATCTATGTTACAGGAAAACATATGAATTCAGGCTTTCTCTAGAAATTCTAGGATATAGATATTGCCCTTGGGTTTTTGGTAAAGAATTAAAAGGATTTTGTTAGTTATTTGGCATTGCTATAATCCCTGAGGATTCTGCAAAATGTTAGAAATTACTTAAGCAATGGAAATGCATGAAACATAGGTTTTCAAGAAAATTGCAAATTTCTGGTTTTGCCAAATAACCTAGGAATTGTATATGTGATTTGAAAGTTTGGAGCAAAGAATCAAATGGCCAATGCTGACTGTAGTAACAGTGTAAATAATACCTAGTGATTGCATAAGCTAACCAAAATGGCTTATACAACATGAAAAAAATATATAAAAGGGTTGACTTCTAATTTAAGAATAACTTTTGCATGTACACATTTGTTCAACTGCTAGTGTTTATTGTTCTTGATGTAGGGTGAACTATTACTATGTAAGCAATGTATGATTTCTATGTGCTTGCGATAGTCACATGGCCATGTAAATGGAAATATTTAGGTTTTCTTTTCAGCACTATGCAACTTTTCATGCTTATTAGATTCTCACTGGCTAAGGACCTTAGAATGAACGTACTAGTTTATTTTTTCATAAAAGTTTAATAAAGTGTATTTTCCATTGAAAAATGTAGTTTGTTAAAATATAGTTCTAAAGTGGCCTCCAAGACAAGTCAGCTCTAGTATCCATTATCAACTTTTAGACCTAAGGAAGGCACCCTTGGGACTGAAAAAAGGCTGGAACTAGTGGCATTCAAAGAATGTCAACATCAGTCCTTCCTTTGCCGGCAAGGATCACTAGTTAGCCGTCAGCCAGATGCTGCTTCCACACACCTTGCCAGACCCTGGGGCAACGCATTTGCTCAGGGTCCGAACTTGGCTCCTATGTGGCAGCATGACTAGCTGCTACTCAAGCTTGGGCAAGTTCATGAACACATCCACTGATAATTTCTATATTTATAGAAAGCCAGAACATGTGTAGATAATCACACAATTGGATATTTATAAAGTGCCAGATTTTATGAATACGGGAATTTGTTAATTAGCACAAGGACTAATCATTAAAATTCAAAAATAGATAAATAAACAGGAATACCATTTATTTGTTCACATTTCAGGGGAAAGTATGCAGCTGCTATCCTTTTGATGAATGTAGGCTTCTGAAGAAAAATTATGAAGAAGGAAACTATCCACAAGTTTTGAAATCTTAATGAGTAAAATCCAAGAAATTACTATATAGTCTTTACATTAAAAATAATCATAGTGATTTTCCCCTTAAAGAAAAAAAGTATAAACCAGCATGTGCTTAGCATTTGAATTACACTGTCTTGCATTCCACTGTTTTGGTCCTTTTCAAGGAGCCATAGCTGATTTTCATCGGATAGGAGTTTAAAAGCACACACATGGCACTCAGTACCAAACTGTTTTAGCTACAGGGCATGGCAAAGCATGAAATAACTGCTTTAGAGCACTTCCTCATGTGGGTGTGTTAGATAACTGTCTGCTCCAACATTAAAACGAAACACACTGTGACCTGACCAAGACTCCAGGGCTTTCAATAGGCAGATTTCATGTGCTGATAGGAAAAGCCCACCATAACCAGCAAGGCTGGTTAATGAATTCTTCTGGCACTCTATAGCCCTCCTGTGATGCAAGCCTTTCAGATTTCCAAATCCCTATATAGCAGAATACACTGGTTTTGAGTTTACTTATGCACATTTTATAATGTCCTGCTGTATTTAGATTGTGACAGTCCCTCCCAGAAAAGGCTAAGATTATTTTTCATACTAAAAATATTTTAAATCTACTGAAGGCTAAGAATTATAATGCAAAAGAAAACATATACACATTCTAAAAATCAAGCCAACCATAAAAATGACTAAATGTTTATTTACTCTTTTATTCTTTCTAGAAGGTTAAAGGAAATTTTCATCTTCTCTTAAAAACCTCTGTTTTTTGTTTGCTTCTAATTAACATAAACATGCTTAACATGAAATTTTAAGATGTCATATCCGCAAGGAATCTGTGATTTTTTTTATCCACACATGTATGAGAATATGTACATAAACATACATAAATGCACACAGATATCTCCTCACATACATGTGTACAGAAAAAAAAATTATTGGTCAAGAGATATATTAAAGATTTCTTTTGAAAAAAGGGTAGAATTTTAGGTAGTTCTCATAATATTAATATAGAAAATGACAGGTGCATGAGACATGCACAGATTTGACATATTAGTTTTAAAACAAATATTTGGGTCAAGAGTATGAAATGGAGAAAATCACATTTGAAACACCATATATTGCATACCATATGAACATACACTTTCAACAGATTCCCCCCACAGTTCCTCTTTAGACCTTCAGGGTTAAAAAAATCCCTGACAGGCCCTGAGTATACTTAGCATCTGTACTACTCTTGGTCAAAGCTGGCCTTCCAGTTTAGGTAATATAAATAAATTAAAAGTTTAGGTAATATAAGCAAATTAAAAGTCTCTGAATAAATTTTTTAAAAGAAAGGAAAAAAAGACTTTTAGCAGCAAAAGTTCACCACCCTCTTGGAATAATGGATTTTTAATAAACATTTTACTAGGTTTGAACCTTGAGAATGTGTTTGGGAATCTGTTCTGGCGTCCCAGGTGGGTTAAGAATATTGCTTTATGGACTTCTTTGTGTTGTCAGAGAGGCCTAATGGAATTTATAAAAAGAAAGAAAGAAAATAAAGAAAGTCTGTCACTTCTATTAAATAAATAATTTATTATGAAAAAGGTGACTGTTATTATCAAAGATCTCTATAGATTAGCATCCATTTTCTATCACTGCTTAATGTGTATGCTGAAAACATTTGCGTATCTTACCACCTGACTTAATTTTTATCAAAGGAACAACAGTTTTACTTTTGGACAAATCCAAATAAAACTCCACTAAGGAGACCATTTCAAATGGACCTATTTAACTACTTCTTTGAATTTTGAAGAACACTGTTCTGGGAAAACTCTTCAACAATGTCACCTAGTTGTGAATGCAACTTTTTTTCCCCAACATAAGAAAGAAAAATAAATAATAAAGGAAAAAGAAAGCACCTCAAAACTATGTTTGAAATAACAAGTGCATTATTTATAGTTCTCGAAATGTTAAATGAATACTTACAGTTGTTGCATAAGATGGCCTGATACACTTCATAGCTTCCACTTTGTAAAAAGACGGCCAGCCTCCCACTTCTCCCTCCCCAAGCATAAATAAACAGTTACATACTGAAAGGAAACTGTCCTAGGATAAAAACTGCTTGTTAAGAAAGTTTGCAATCTTACTAACCACAGTGATATCCCTACAAATGTAAAAGTCCATCTGCAAAATACAAGTTACAAGCTTATTCCTTTCAGAATACCCCCCACATGTAGTATAGAAGAGTATGTAATAATAAAAATAATTACTAGATTTTTACCCACCCTCAGTGACAACCCCTCACCTTATGGTCAATGCCATCCAAAAAACATACTGGCAAAAAGTATTCAACCTGCTTCGAGGATTTAAACTGTAAATATGGACTTTAAACTTCAATGTAAAACAAAGAACAAGAGTCTCACTTTAGTAATACCCACACTGTCACTGCAGCTAAAACTCATTGGCACATTACTAACAAAACCCAGTTAGCAATAAATAAGGACAACATGATATATAGACAGACAGATGGAACTGCATAAACAGACAAGAAAAGCAAAGAGACTGACAAACATACGAGGGGTCTGTTTTAAAAGAGTGAAAGATACTGATTTATTTGGGACTTTAGTAAGAAAAATAGGTTTGTTTGTAATTATTTTTAAAGTAATTAAACTAAATCACAAGGGCACACCCTTAAATAAGTAGGAAGAAAATTAGTAGAGGTTAGGCCTCCTATAGATGTTCTAAATTTTAAGCTAGCAATACCTCTGTCAAACTTAAATCTAGAAATTAAAATTCAAGGGAGAAAGAATAAAAGCACTGGGGGCTAAAGGAGATGATAGGTAGAGGGGGGATTGAGGAAGCAGGATTTTTTTTTTTGAAAGTTGTCTGCCCTACCTTCTTCCCCAGCGCTGAGTTTCTCTTCTCATAATCGGTGTCTCCCTGGAAGTACAGTGTGAGTGGTAATGACTGCCTGCCTCCCTAATGAGTCCATTTTCCTGCTCTTGATGTTGTGTATATACACACACTGCAACCTACCTTACAAACCACAGAGACGGGAAGAGAGAGAGAGAGCAAGGCACGGGGTGGGGGGCAGAGAGGGAGAGAGAGACAGAGACAGAGCAAGCGAGTGAGAGAGAGAGAGAGAGAGAAGAGGAGAGAGAGAGAGAAAGAAAAACAGAAGGAAACAGAGAGAGAAAGGCACAGACAAAGCCCTCCTACCAGACAGCAGACAGCCTTCTTTCCCCTATCCAGCAAAATGCAACTCGTCTAATGCAGCAACAGGTTCAGTATTGCCAGACTAACAGAGTGAAAAAGGTATATTCTCTATATCATTACTGCTTGCAGATAAACAGTTTAAGAGCAGCTGGCTCCACCTTCTTTATTTATGCTCCATTATGAGGAATGTATTGTTTCAGTTCTGGCACACAGTACATGTAATTATCATAAATACATTTTTTGCATATTAGCAGGAAATATTGAAATACATAGCTTATTTGTGCAATCTTTTAAATTTATTTTTTTAATGTGAAAAGAGTGTCAACAAATCTGCTCTGACAAAAGCCTAGTAATGATTTTAAAGTCAGAGCAGTCTTAAAGGAGGCTCTGAAAAAAACAGACTCCATACAATAGGAAAACTGATCTCAGACAAAACTGATAACTGCAAAGAAGAAATCATTGCTCAGTAAATAAATCAAGACCATAAGCAACATTGCAGACAAAAGCAGAATTAAGTTTAATTAAGTAACTAATAGATTGGTACTCTAGAAGAGGGCAGATTGGTTTCTTATTTGAAGCATCTCTGTAAAAAAACACCACAATGCAATGTACTCTGTGTGAACAGGTGCAATGCATATAGTACATAGTGTTACAACAATAGAAATAAATCCCACAAGGAGCTTCCATCACAAGCAGGACAAGATTTCATAGAATATGGATCTGAAACCACAGCAGAACTCCCTTGTTCTTTTATTAGGAGGAAAAAATAAAAATAATCAATGCTTCCTTAAAAGAAAAAAAAAACTGTTTTTCTTTGTCTAATGCCTCTAACCGTTTTTTTGTCTACATGCTAGAACCAAAATAATGCTGATATTGCACTCCTTACCCCATCACGTGTTTCCCCACCCCTTCCCCCATGCCTTTTCTTATTTCATAAGTGATACATTTGCAGCTATGGAATTACAAGATCAGAAAACAGAACTAGTTTCAAGCCCTTCTCCTTGTCCCCCAATTTTTTTAAACTAGACTCTGCCTGTCTACCTAGACAGCCACCTTCCTTAAAATATTTCTATACAGTTTGGCTGTGTGTCATTTAGATGGGACTTAGAAACATTACAATACAGGTTAAATATTCTAAAGAAAATTTACATAAAAATGAAAAAATGACTGATTCTGACCTGTTCAAACCCTGCATTTGGGCACCAATAATTAAGTACATTCATTGTAAAATCATCCTTTTTACATGGTTTAGTGTTTTACCATGCTTCAAAAATTAGGACGTGTTCCTTTGCATAAACAAAACTACTTCAGTATATAAGTATCAATTCCTTTGTTTAAAAGTCAGTTTTCAATTAATAAACTGAATAACTTAATTACTTCAATATACAACTTATAGATTAACTGTATCTTCATCTGATTCACAAAAATCTTTTAGAATGTCAGTTAAATCTTGGGTCATGTTCAGAAACGAGATCAATATTGTTTTAGCTATTATAAGAGCAAATAACCCATAGCACAGAAATTAAAACGTGATGTCTGGCCACACATGCACACTGTCCTGGGAAAATTCTAGCAAGAAACCAATACTCCAGACCCTCCACTCTCACTGTAAACCACCAATTCTAATTCTCTGGTACTGCAGTAGTGTTATACCCTTCTCAGGGGTGGTTGCTTAATAAAGAGGGGGCAGACACACGTGAAAGGGGAGGTTACAGCCCCCTACTTTTGGTCACATGTCTTGAGAAAAACCTTTCTAAGACTCACTTAGTGTGCCTAAGGTACCAGCATGCATCTCACCCCTTACTGCTCAGTCAGACAGTTCTGTTTTTCTACTATTGCCCTATTGTTTCTCTGAAGCTTTGTTCAAATGTATGAAGAAAAATGCCACTTAAAAAAGCACACAAGCTGCACAGTTTGACAGACTGATTTGAATTATATATTAGTATGTCCTGACTTTTAAAAATAGGGTTCTAGGTATTTTTGTTTTGTCTAGTTTGCTTTAATGCAAGAATAAGAAGACAGTATTTGATTTCTACCAGCAGGAGTCAAAAGGAATGTAAAGGACCATGAGGGCTATTCACCTTTTCTAAAGAAAAACCAGTTAGTTGAATTTAAAAAAGAAAAACAAATATTTTGGCTTAGTGAAAAATGCACAACATCCCAACACTTTCTCCATATCTGCATACTTTACTAGATTCCAAGCACAGTAAGTGACATATTCTTAGTACTTTCTGGAGTTCAAGATACACTTTCCCTGCTAGAACTGGTGATCCACGTATTAAATTAACCATAGCACCACATGAAACAATAATCCTAACTGACTATCAGACTCTGAAGTTATGAAGTTATTAAATTAAATTGTTTCATATGTTGATATGCCATGGGGCAATTTCATCCTGTAGAAACATCTTAAAGTAGGAGTTAAGAACTGATTTTGGTCCTACTGTTACCACGAGTAGTTTGTGTAGCCTGGGCAAGTTATGTAGCCATACTCAGCTTCATATAATAAATTAAATTAAATTTGAAAGGAAGGAATTGAACTGGTTAACATAATAATGATTATGATAGCTAATGCTTAAGTCCTTACTATGTGCCAGGAACTCCTCTAAGTACTTTGCATTTATTAACTCATTAAATCCTAATAATGACTCTATGAGGTAGGGATTGTTTTTAGTTTCATTTTCCCGGTGAAGAAACAGAGAGGTTAAGTGATTTGCCCAAGATCACACAGCACAGCAGTAATGAGATTTGAATCCAGCCTGTCTTGTTTAGAGATCATGTGCTTAATCCCTACACCATATTGTCTCCCAATATCTAGTTCTAGCTCAGGCCTCATCTAGGATAAGAATCTGCGCTTATGAGTTAAATCCAACACATCCTGATGATTCCTCCTAACTTGTTTACTAATATAGCAAATTTGCTCTTCTAATTTACACCCAGAACTCTCAATACATTTGGTTTAAGAGTCTATTTAAAAGTTTACATAATCCATTCAATCGCCTGTTTCCAAATGTCCATAAATATGTGCAACCATTTGCTTGAAGTGGAAAATAACTTGTAACCAATAAAGCTATCAATTCATAAAGCCTACTTGCACTATATGTAGTTCCCATACATTATTCTCCTGAATATCCTGTGTTTAAAAAAGAAAACAAAAAACCAAAAAAACTACACAGTTCTTAAAGGTTCCCTAGTTCAAGTATCAAATACAAATGCAAGTAATTATTTAAAGAATAAATAATAAATAAAATACAATTTTAAAAATTCTTGTTTTCCATAGCCTGAGAAGGGCATGGAAAAATACAAGGATTTAATTATAAATGATTTGTAAGAGATACTGAATAATATCATCCTATGATTTTTACGCAGTTGGTTTTAACGTTAAATTATTTAGAGATATATTCTGAAGACTTTTATACTAATGTCTCATTCTGCGAGAAAATTCATCTGCTCTGATCTTTGTGCATTAATTAAACATGTATTTTGTGCCCACTATGTGCCATACACTCTACTTGAGGGTGAAAAGTGAAAATAAAACATATGGTGTAGTTTCTGCTTGTGAAGACTTCACAGGCTGGTGGGGGACAGGCATGTGAACAATATTAGCCGAAGCAAATAATATTGCCACTATTTAATGTAATATCCTATGTAATGCAGTGCCTTAAACTTCCTGTACTTCCATCAAAAAGCTAAAAATGAAATTAAACAAAATAAATATAAATACCTAAATTTAAAATGTGGCTTATGAAAGGTGTGTGTGCCTGTGTGTGTGTGTAGCAGGAGGAGATACTGGGGTTAGATTGGAGATAGTTTTTTCTCTAACAGTGTGGTTTATAGACCCGTTGAGTTAATTTTGTCCACTGTCCCCCAGGTGCCTAGTAAAGTGTCTTCTACAAGTACACAGCACATGTACTTCTTATGACTGTGGAAATCCGTGATACCTATTGCCCTGGAGCATAAAATTTCATTAATTTTAGGGTTACAGTGTACTTTGATCAGAGATTCTTGACTTGGCAAATGAATACTTCCACATGTACATGAAGGGTGATACTTTTTTAATTTTGAAAAGAAAGTCAACTAAATTCAAAACCATTTACCCCTATCCCAAGTATACTTTTGCCAAGTCCTTTCTCAGGCATCATTAATGTTTTTATATTATGTGAGGCTAAACAGGAAAAAATGTTGGGACAGTTTAAGATTGTTCACAAGAACATTCCCAAAAGATACTTTTATTGCACAGATTAAAAAGAAAAAGAAGGGGGAGGATTGAAAATAAGAGTCATGTTGCAATGATGGACAGAACAAGACTTTTAGCCCTGGGTAGAAAAGCAAAGTCTGAATTAGTGGGTCAAAATGAATAAGTGTCACTAAGTACTGAGGCCACCATCATAAAGTCAGTTCTATCTGGCCTAATTAGATAATGATCCTTAATCCTTAATCTTGGTCATCTGTCTTAAAATTGTATCTCATCAGTACCAAGAAAAAAACAGAAGAGATTATAGATAAATCATAGTTTACTAGTGGTAGGTCAGTAGTATGACCCTTATATGGGAAGAGATGCATATCTAATGTCAATTCTAGTCAACAAATATTTAATTTTAAAACAAAAACAAAGCATTCCATGTACACTACATCACTGGGAGTACCTTTATTATACCTTTTGCAGTGCTGTAGACATCTATCCTTTAATACAACTCCCTTCTCCACCGGACTGAAGGAACCTCCTAGAACAGAGGTTCTACTTATTAAGTTTTGTCAGCCTAACACCTTGCAGAACACCTGGAATATGGGTGAAGCTCAATAAAGTTTTCTTGAATGAATGAATAAACAAATGAATGAATGATTGAACAAATGAACAAACAAAGCAATATATGGGATTTATAAAACTTGGCTAATTAAAAACTTTAACAAATTTGAGTTGCAAGGATGATATAAACAACCTGTAAATAGCATTGTAACACATATTAAATCACATATAGAACGTATTCTTACTTTAAGATCTTGGAAAAAACAAAAATGGTTACAGTAGACAAAAAAAGTAATACTCTTCAACTTTTCTGCATCTGAAAATTTTCAAAATAAAATGTTGAATAAAAACGGTATTGTCGGGCCTCCCTGGTGACGCAGTGGTTAAGAGTCCGCCTGCCGATGCAGAGGACACGGGTTCTTGCCCCGGTACGGGAAGATCCCACATGCCGCAGAGCGGCTGGGCCCGTGAGCCATGGCTGCTGAGCCTGCGCGTCCGGAGCCTGTGCTCCGCAACGGGAGAGGCCACAACAGTGAGAGGCCCGCGTACCGCAAAAAAAACAACCGAAAAAAAACCGGTATTGTCCTATAGCTAGCAGAATTTTAACTCATCTCTGAGAAGAAAATTCAGCTTCCCTTTACATTTTGTTTATCCATTTTTTCTTTCACATCTACAACATAAGTGTAAGTCTGAAATTGGCCTTAGAGTGCCTCATAGGAATAGAACCATATCCTTTGAGAAAAATACCTTTTAAGCTGGTTAGGGTCAAAGAGTGGGACCTGAATAATTCTTCTTGTGTGTTTAAAGTGTGCTGCAAAAGAAATTAATAATAATTTGAAGGTAGGGGAGCATAGAAATGAGATGAGAGGAGGAAGAGAGGAGAATGACAGGAAAGAGGGGGTCAGTGAGAAATTCCCCAATGTCAAGGTGGCCACAGATTTTTTTAAAAGAGTGACACCTAATATAAATTCTAAGAGGTTTGCATTTTTTGCGATGCAAATATTCTTCTCTCCAAACCTGGAAAGCTTGGTATATTCTACAACCACATTTAATAGTATAATAAGGAATAAAAAGATGGAAAAATAAAGTACTGCCATACATTCACTCCTATGCTGTGGCCTTTGCAAACATAGAAGCTTCTTAATTGAGACAGAAAATACTCCAGGAGTTGCACGGAGTGACCAGTGGCACTTTGAATAGTGGCCAGTAAATGGTGAATAGTGAATAGTAAAAAGTCAAAAGTATCTTTAACATAGAATGACTCAGATATGGACATGAGTCAATCACCTTTTTTTCCATAGACACACAGGAGAAATATGGCCATGTGGAAAAGAGGCACAGAGATTAATGTCTGAATTACAAGCTTATTATGACTATTACTGTTGTTACTACCTCTATAAACTGATCTTAAATGATATGAATATCTTCAGAAATTTAGGGGAGGAGAGTTCTTTTGTGACACAATCAATAAATTTTGAATCAAAGAATTAAAAAACATAAAAATGTCATTCTCAATATCTCCCTGGCTCTAGAAAAATATATTAGGTATATATACTACATTAACTTTTTCTGCTCCCTGCTCAATCTTCTCTCCTAAACAATCTAGAACAGTGTTAGCAACCGTCTTTAAAGTTTCAACACTTACATAATAATTTATCCATATGTACACGTTATATTCAACGCACAAGGAAAAAGAAACAAACTACAGAGTGCATTCTATAGGAAAAATAAAAGTTACATGGAAGATATAAAAGAGGCATCTTAATTGCTATAGATGTTGTTTGTCCAACAGGTTAGTGAGATCCCCACTGTCTTGCTTCGTGACTCTACATGCCAAAACTGTCTCCATATTCTTGCTACTGTTAGTAAGAATCCATTCTTATAATAAAAGTTATCACTATTATAATGTGTCAGGAACTGCGGTTGGTGTGACATACACTAACTCATTTAATCCTCCTAACAGCATAATAAGAAAAGGAATATTAATGTTTTCATTTATAGATGAGGAAACTGAGGCCCAAAGTCTTGCAGCTAATAAGCGGTAGAAGTCAGGCCTAAACTCAATCCAAGTGGAATTTTTAAGGGATAAAGGGAGGAGCTTGACAAAATTACTCCAAAAATTTTCTAGAATAATGAACTGGTGAGATTAGGAAGAAATTTTCAGAAAAAACTAATGATGAGAAACAAGTTTGAGTATATATATTCCCCAATAATAATTTCAATATTCATTTTACATATATTTGAGAAAAAGTATACCTGTCTCAAAATAAAATTTAAAGAAAGGATAATGAAGAAAAGCAGAATATAAATAAATAACTTTTCAAAAGTGATGAAACATACCAGGAACCAGTTTGATTAAAGAGTTGGAAACATTAATAACAATCTGTCAAGTAATATTGAAGCCAGATATTAATAATAGAGTCAGCATGAAAAGAGCCTGCTAACTCCTCTGAGGCAACAGGTCACAGGGACAATTCAAAATAGGTAGAAACAGTATCTCTTATTTTTAAGAAAGCTCATTTAACCCCGATAAGTTATAGGCTTACAAACATAACCTTTTAAATATATAAGGTCATATCAAGCTTTTGGAAAAGAACCTACATAAAATCTCAGTCTTCTTCATTTCTATTAATAACAAATACAGGAAAACCTCATTAATCAGAGAATATACAAATTAGAAGGTATAATGTATCAGATACGTCCACAGGCTTCTTGTGAAACAGAAATTTTGAAATGAATTTCATTAAATTAAATTTTACTTTGATAATTATGTTAGGTGTTTCAAAATTATCAAATTATCAAAATAAATTCTACTTAATGTTGAATATCTATAAATTTAGGATTATCACTAAATTAAATGTGGTGTCCTCCTCTATTTCAAACTGATGAAATTTTACCACTTAAAATGTAATACTAACTGGACCTCCCACAACTCAGATAATACTCCCAACATCATTTAAACCTATGTAGAATATGAACATAAAAAAACAAGTGTCTCAACAGGAAACAGTTTTATTAGTAATCAATAAGAGAAGAACAGTGCCCATAATTAAATCTGTATTAATTATGAAAAGGGTTATTAAAGAAATAAATCATCATTGTGGATTTCATTTTAGAAATTTAATGATCTGGGACTCCAATACACACTTCTTATGAAATCATATCTAAAAGCTTGTAACTGAAATAAACTGCAAAGCACTCTAAGCTAATATTTTAATAAAATCCAAGTGGTTTTTGCCTAAAATAAACTTCTTTAACTATACTCCCTCCACAAATAAATGCATTTAATTCAATATGCCACTCAATAATTACTTTGTGCTGTAGCAGTTTAACTGAATGTTTACAATATATTTTACAACAAAATAATAAATATTATAAAATATTTATGTTATAAAATAAAATGTTAGATATTATAATTTTTAAAAATTCTGAACTTTTCCAGGTGCTACATTTTAACTATACTATTATTTTAAAGTTAAATTAATAAATGTATAGAAATAAATAATAAATCAGAGCAGTTTTTAGGCAGTGGTGGGTGATACACAAAATATTTATAGCTGGAAAGGCATGGGCATAGACCAATAAGAAATGTTATATTGCCAGTGTGTGTTTCCTGAATAACAACCCTTGTTTTAGATAACAGACCAGAATCCATTTTCTAAAACAAGTTAATAAAATTTGGAGGAAGATGTAGTTTTACTAATGATCTACTACCCCTACACTCTAGATCAATGGATTCTCCAATTTTTAAAAATTATACATCCCATCAGTAAAAATATTTTGAACTCTACATAGATGATTTGTCTGTTGGTTCTCAACTCCATTCCCACCTCCTCTGTGTGCTCTTATGCGGTGGAACCTGAAAACTACATTTCCCAGATTGCTTTACCAGGATGGGATGCACTGGCAGAAGATCAAAGAGGATTTTTTTTTTCTTCTGTTTGTGGCACCAGCAGTCTCAGCAATGGTGCTTCAGCAGCCTCTGTAGCACAGAGCTCTTGGGATCTGGCTCTCAGGACTGCTGACTGCAGCAGTAGTACCACAGGTGCAGAACAGAAGCAGCCATCACAGGTTACTGGAAGCTCTACCAGCCAGGACAAATACAACAGCATTGGAGGAACTGTGGACTCCTGGGCTCTTGCTGTGTCAGTAGGAGTGTGGTCACCTGGCTTCCTGGACATGGTGATTCTAACATTTACAGCAGAAGCAGTGCTCCAGCTGCCTCAGCAGCTGCCTCAGCAGCAGCGGCTTATAAGCTCTGGGTAACAAAATTTTCCCTTGCTTTCTACAGGTATTTATTGCTAAAAAACACTGCCACCATCTTTTCCTTCCACCAGACTTTTCAACACTTTTGCAACCAATTCCCTGGATTAAAGTCCCTCTCTTTTGAGTCATATCTGTTTTTCTGACTAGGCACTGATTAAATATAAGTCCACACTCGAATATATACAATTATTTATAAATTATAGACATACTACTATATTATAGATATTATAGAACATATGAAGTAATAGTTGTTTTAAAGAATGAGGTAAACAAGAAATAAACAATATTTTAAATAAATTTTAATTTTGTATTTATCAACAATTTTCAAATATTTTTGTTCTCACTAAAAAACGCTATTTTTAGAGTAATGTGATTAAATGTTTGTCATTCTTTGTATCTTGGCTTGGTTTTACATTTTGTGAAGCAGTCATTTGAAAATCTGGTACTACTTTCAGGTTATTATGATGCTTAGCTGTAATGGTTGTCATGGAGGGGGGAAAAGCCTCACAAAATAGTAGATCCAAATGGAAGAAGAGCACCATTAGCTGTGCTTATTCAATCACAGTACTCAATTTTTAATCCCAACCACCAATTGTGTAAAAGATTTTGTTGAAATTTGGCTAGTAAATTTTCATCTTCCCAGATGTCAATCAGTCATTCTTAAAAACTAAGAGGTACCTGTAGCATTTTTATTTTTTTAACAAAAGAATTTTTTAAATCTATTTAAAGATTTCATTTGGAGGATTGTAAAACAAGTTATAAAATTATGTTTCAAGTTTTAAAAAATATTCAGATACAGTTTTTGTGCAGTTTTTAAATTATACAGAAACTGGAGTTTTACAACTACATTGGTTTTGGCAACAAAAATCACATTATTTGGAAATAACAACAAACATTCAGTATGAAATTGTCCTCTCCATACTATGGATCTTTCAAAAAGCAGTTATCTTCTCACTCATTGTTAGTATAATTACTTAAAAAAAAAAAAAAAAGATCAAGTACATTTCTTTTTTTTCCAGTAATATTTGTTAGAGAGCACCTGTCATCACAGAAAAGGGTGGCAAAATTAGAACTCTTGTCATTTTGTAAAATAAAAATGCATAACTGCAACAAATTTCATATCGCTTCTCAATGATCTCCCACTGAATAACAGTGAACCTCAAGTGGTACAAACAAAATTCATGGCCACTTTCCATCATACTACAAAGTATCATAAAGATTCCACTTCCATATTTGATTCTGTTTTCTACTACATTCTAAATATTTTATTAAAAAAACAAAAACAAATTAATCACATCCATGACATCCTGTAGCACTTGTGTATCCTTTCACTTGAACTGATTTGCTAAAATAGCTTGCTTATAAATTATAAGCGAATGAATGTCATGAGCAGAAGTAGCTCTGTAATCTTACCCAGAAATCTTTTTCCATTCCAACCACATCAACCACTCCAACACTACAAAACTACGTTAACATAGTTTTTTCAGAATACATTATTTTACTTAGAGGGCATTTTGATTCTTGGCAGGTATCTTTTCCAGTAATCTTTTTAGCGATTCATAAAAACGCAGTTCTTCATATTACTGAAATTGAGCCTAACAAATACCATCAGTTGAAATATTAGAAATACTTATACTTTCATTTAACAACACAGTGAACCTCTCACACTATATAATTTATTCAAACACATTTTTTTCAAATCTTCAGTGTTTTCTATGCATCGTCTGACAGCATTTGCTGACAAATAAATGTTATATCGTTTGTTGTAATATTATTTTTCATGCAATATTTCAGTCATTTTTCTCAAGGCATGCCATACACTAAGGATGAGGTTCATCCTTAATGAGTGAATATAAATCCACATTTCAAATAGACTTCTTGATCATTATTTTTGGTTGACTTAGTGTCAAATATGATTAAATCATCATTTAAAAAATTTTTGTAATATAGCTGACAACGGATTCATACTATGTATTAGAGATATTCTTGTTCAAATGTGCTTATTAGTATTTATCCTTATTCTGCTATTTTTTTCCACAGTCGGTTTGTTTTATGAGTTGATTTATTTAACACTAGACAATGTAATCTGTGACTTATAACAAGGCACAGATAAAATTCAGTACCCCCAATCTTAAAGCAAATCAACTCCCTCTCTCCCCTCAGTATACTTTATATAACTTACAATGTGTGTAAATGTTCCTTTGACATTACCAGCAACAATCTACATATTAGTAAATCTTAATTTCTTAGATTTTTTTTTTTTTTGGTACGCGGGCCTCTCACTGTTGTGGCCTCTCCCGTTGCGGAGCACAGGCTCCGGACACGCAGGCTCAGCGGCCATGGCTCACGGGCCCAGCCGCTCCGCGGCATATGGGATCTTCCCGGACCGGGGCACGAACCCGCGTCCCCTGCATCGGCAGGCGGACTCTCAACCACTGCGCCACCAGGGAAGCCCCTAGATTTTTTAAAATAAAAAAATATATAAAAGTTTTGATATCTTCTCAAATATTTTGTTGTATTTCCTAGAGTGCACGTACACTATTTTTGAGACCAGTGTACTACAGCATGGGTCTTGGACTCAGATCTGAATAACACATATTGGCTATGTATTTTTAAGCAAGTTACTTTTCCATGTCTGGTATACCTCATCTATAAAATAAGAATAGCTATTTCACAGAGTTGTTTTGATAACTATATTAGATTGATAATAACAGATAATACTTGTTGAGCACCTTCAAAGTGCAAGGTACTATTCAAAGCACATTGAATGTTTTAATTTTTAAGTACAGTGTCTACACATTTTGAACACTTGCTAAAAATTAGTTTTCTTCCCAGGGAAAGAATGAGATTAATTGTACAAAATCAGGAATATTTATTAGGGCAGATAGAGTTGGTTGTTTACATGCTTATCTATTTCACAAAATTACAAGGCTTCTGATGGCAAAGTCATGTTGTAGCCATCCCCATATCTTAACGGAGTGCAAAGTACAATGCTTCAAATGTATTAAGTGCTCAAAAATTAAATAAATGGTGTTGAATGAATGTATATAGGGTACCACCATCAATTTCTGCTTATTGTTTATAAAACTTCTGACAATTCCATTATTGATAGGAATGATCAATTAACTGCACAAGCAATGCAAAACATGCTATTGTTTTTATACATATTCCATTATACCTTTTCAGGAAGGAAAACACTCTCCAGAGCTTTTGAAAATACTATAATCCTTAATTTTTTGTACTAACAGATGGAACGTAAGGTATGAAAAATCCAAAGATAATTTCTATTTGGATTTTGAAATGTAATTCCATATTTACATTTGATATGCCTAATGTTCTATAAAAGCAAATGCATTTCCAGCAAAATAAGCTACACTGAAAAGCTGACTTAGAATGAAGATGAGTGTGATCCTTCCTCTTTACTAAACTCATCTGTGTAACCTACACCACTTTGATTACTCAAACTACTTGGAACTTGCCTTTTCTCAGACCCTCTCCAGAGGATAAGAAATGTTTAAATGTTGGTTTCCAATGGGATACTTTGTGCATAAAGTAGGCAAATCTCATCAATGAATTTGAAATCATGATTGCCTAGGTATTATAAAACATCAATTGAAATATATTATGAAATATACCATTTGCTTCACCAAAATTAAGAATTTTGATTTTTACAAAATATTCATTTGTGAAATGCATTATAAACCATTAACATTCTTCATGACTCTTTTTCAAATAAGTGATCTGAGATAGAGAAAAACTAGCGGGTGATATACAATATTTAGTTACTTAATCACATCTGAAATTTCAGTTTTCTACTCAACTCACAGTGCTGTTTAAAAAAAAGCAAACCATTCTGAAATATTTAGAGACAGTAAAAGGAGGAATAATAAATATAAGGTGTCACTGTATCTTAATGAGAACTTGAAAGATTAGCTTTTCACCTTACTCTCAATTGTCCATGTACAGTACACTGCATCTCTACGTGTGCAGGAAGCAGAGTGTTTTGGTAGAAAAAACATGAGCTTTAAAGTCAAACAAACCTGAATCAAATGTCCATATTCACTAGCTTTCTCATTTTCCATGATTTCAGCTTCCTCATTAGGAAAAATGGGGCATACATAGTCAATGAAAACAGATGTAAAGTGTTTGACCCATAGCAATAATTCATTAAATGATAATACATTTCGTCCTTTTATTCCTAAACCAGAGGTCCTCAATTTTTTTGTATTATGGATCTCTTCAAACTAGTAATGATTCACATCAACAATTTATATTTTGTCTATCATATAACAGCTTAAAAACTTTCTTCACATAATTACTGAATTTAATCCTCCCTGCCACACTACGAAGTAATTTGACATTATCCTAATTTTTCACAGAAATAAACTGACCTTCAGAGACAGTAAATAATTTGCACCAGATCTTGTAAGAAGTAAGTTACAAAATTGAACTTTCACCTACCATTCCATCAAGCCTGGTTCCCCAGCTACTAAGAAAAAAAAAGTCCTAACCAGATCTAACAAACAGAATGTTTTATACTAAGAAAGTGATATATATATAATGATAATAAATATTATTAAACTATTTACCTAGGCCCAAAGTGAAGTACATATGAATATGAAGGATATATTCACATTATTATTACTAGTGGTTCTAGTATCTGAGAATTTGGTTGGTGAAGCAAAATATTTTTGTAATACATTCCTAGAAAATAGCTTTTTATGAAAAAAAACTGAATCAAGGAAGACATACCCATAAAAAGAGTTGTAATAGCTAGTATGGTCATTCAAGGTGGGGAATGACTTTCAAATAAAATTTAGAGTGCTATTTTATACTCTTCATTAATACACTAAGTTTCCTCAGTAATCAGTTTATTTCTTCCCAAATGATATTATAAGATGAATGAGTTCTGGGGATCTAATGTACAGTGTGCTGATTATAGTTAATAATACTGTATTGTATACTTGTAATTTGCTAAGAGAGTAAATCTTAAGTGTTCTCACTACAAAGGAGATCTTAAGTGTTCTCACTATGTGAGGTGATAGATGTGTTAATTAACTTGATTATGGTAATCATTTCACAATGTATAGGTTTATTAAATTATCACATTGTATGTCCTTTAAAAAAATCATGCTATGCAACCTAAATATATTCAATTTTTATTTGTCAATCATACCTCAGTAAAGCTTGGAAAAAAATTTTAAATAATAAAAAGTGCACATAATCTTAAAAAAAGCAGTTGTTCCTAAGTACTGGAATCATATACTTTGTTTCTGAATACTTTTCTGTATTTTGCATACTTTCTAAATAGTACATACATTATTTTTATAGTTATAAAAATATCTTAATAAAATAATTTCTATTCATAAAAAATAATGTTGGAAAAATATGTATGTCTAAAATATTGGGTGGTCCATTAAAACAAGATCACCATTTCATCTAACCAATTCTGAAAGAATAGCTGATTAAGAACTTAGATGATCACAAGACTCTCAGGATCACACTTAAAGAATCATTTCTTTGAGCTCTTAGTTTCTCTTGTATCTGTTTCTTACTAATTAAGAGGAAATAGAACATAAAAGTTAAAGGTGTGTGGGTTCTAAATTCAGACTGCTTAAGTTCAAATCTTGACCCTACTACTTCAGACAAATCCCTTAATATCATTAAACATTTTGCCTTCTTCTTTAAAATGGTAAAATAAACGTACCTATAGCACAAGGGCTTTTGTGCTGATTAAATGAGATAATCTAAGTATTGGTAACAACTAGCATTTATCAAGCATTTTACCATATGACAGACACTATGTTAAACATTTTACATATACTATCTCATTTAATCATCACAAAACCCTATAAGTACTATCATTAAACTTTTTACAGGTAAGAAACATGAGGTCCACGGTCCCACAACTAGTACACCAGAACCAAGATTTAAATCCAGTAGACTAATTCTAGAGTACAAACCCTCAAATGCTAAACTAAATAAGCTCAGGCACATAGTAAGCACTTAACAAATCTTAGCTTGTGTTTTTGAGCTTATTTCTGCTTTAACTGTCAACCTCTTATTTAACAGTTCTAAATTGAATGAAGTAGTTCCCAAATATTTCAATTTCATGAATCCTTGCTTTTAGCCTACTCAATACCATCATACTAAAAGAGATTATTGAGTGAGAGAGAAAGGGAGAAAAGAGGGGTTGTGGTAAGAGAGAGAGGACACTAAATTGTGAATTACTTATTTAGGGTTACAAATAAGGGTCAGATTTGTATATGGCATTTAACTAATAAAATTCAATAGGAAGGCTTTCAGTTTCTGGTTCCACACATAAGGAGCTTGTAAGTCACCACTCTCTCCCAACAAGTAAAAAGCTAAACAGATAGAAAAATCATCAATTCCTCTCTTAGGTCCATAAGATTGAAGAGACAGACAAGTGAATATAAGGAGTCACAGCTTCCTGGAACAGAAACTCATGAGTGGAAATTGTCACAGGAACTAGCGCCAGGGTAGGAAAACCTGAACGATAATTGACCAATTGCTAGAGGCTCACTGTGAAAAACTCTGAGGGTTAAAAAATCCAGGGAGTCCAGTCATAAGGAGGTCCCCACAACAAACTAATAAGCTGGACTTCATTAAAATTAAAATTTAAAACTTTTGCTGTTAAAGACAATATCAAGGGGAAATATTTGCAAAAGATACATCAGATAAAGAACTTTTACCAAAAATATACAAAGAACTCTTAAAAGTCAACAAAAAGAAAATAAACTACCCAATTAAAAAACAGGCCAAAGAACTTAACAAATATTTCACCAAAGTAGATACACAGATGGCAAATAAGCATATGAAAAGACACTCCAGTCATATGTCCTCAGGGAAATGCAAATTAAGATGAGATACCACTACACACCCATTAGAATAGCCAAAATCCATTACACTAACAACATGAAATGCTGGCAAGGGATGTGGAGCAACAGGAACTCTCACATATTGCTGGTGGGAATGCAAAATGGTAGTCACTTTGGAAGATAATTTGGTGGTTTCTTACAAAACTAAACATACTCTTACCATACAATCCAGCAATCATGCTCCTTGGTATTTACCCAAATGAGGTGAAAACTTAGGTGAAAACACACAAAAAAAACCCAAACCTGCACACAGATGTTTATAGCAACTTTACTCATAATTGCCAAAACTTGCAAGTAACCAAGATGTCCTTCAGTAGGTGAATGGATAGACAACTATGGTACCTCCAGACAATGGAATATCACTCAGTGATAAAAATAAATAAGTTATCAAGCCATGGAAAGACATGGAGAAATCTTAAATGCATATTAATAAATGAAAGAAGCCCATCTGAAAAGGCTACACACCATATGATTCCAACTATACAACACTCTGAAAAAGGAAAAATTATGGAGACAGTAAGAAAGATCAGTGGTTGCCAGCAAAGGTTAAGTAAGAAGGCAAGGAGATGAATAGACAAAGCACAGATGACTTTTAGGGCAGTGAAAATATTCTGTATGATATTATGATAGACATATGACATTGTACATTTGTCCAAACCTATATAATATACAACACTAAAAGTGAACCATAAAGTAAAAAATGGACTTTGGGTGATTATGACGCATCAGTGTAGGTTACTCTTTGGTAAAAATTGTACTATTCTGGTGAGTGATGTTGATAATGGGGGAGTCTATGCAGTGTGTGTGTGGGGGAAATCTCTGTACCTTCCTCTCAATTTTATTGTAAACCTAAAACTGCTCTAAAAATATAAAGTCTTTAAAAGTAATGTGGTATCTTGGTTGGGATCCTGGAACAGAAAAAGACATTAGGTAAAAACTAAAGAAATCTGAATAAACCATGTACTTTAGTTAATAACAATATGTTAATATTGGTTCATTAATTGTGGCAAATGTACCATACTAATATAAAATACTAATAATAGAGAAAAATGGGTGTGGGATACATGAGAACTTTAAAGACTATGTTCTCAATTTTTCTGTAAATCTAAAACGGCTCTAAAAAAATAACATCTATTTGAAAATATTCAGCTACAAACAGCCAATAGGAGTTGTTTTGGGAATGCAAACATAAAAATGAAGACTTGAGGGGGATGATACTATCAGGCTGAATTTAAGTCAGACAGGGGCAAAATACAGAGTGTTAATAGTACCTTAACACAGGAAAGGCATTTTTTTAATATACAGCTTTGAATGGTTAAAAATCCCCAAATGAGAAATTGAAGAGAATTAAGATTAGAAGCTTTTAAGGAGTAAAGTAATTGCCCAGAGTCATAAAGCTAGTTTATGAGAAAGCTGGGACTAAAAAACCCATGACTCCTAATCCTGTGCTCTTTCTACTATGACACATAGGCACAGTAGAACATGTTTGCCTTAAGGCAATAATGTAGTACACTGAAGAAAAAGAAAAGAAAAAGAAAGAAAAAAGCAACAAAATGGAAAATCTTTGAGTCAGACTCAAGTATTCTACCTAGTCTGGCAAGGAACAGCCACAATTCAAAAACAGCATTAACCAGAAGAGAAAGAAGTAGACTATAGATTTGAAAATAGATGAATCTTCAGAATTAATGGGGAGTGATGACAGGCTTCACTGTTTGTTAGTTTCAGACCTGAGTTTTTGCCTTTAACATAATAATTCAAAATACTTTAAAGCCTGGACTGACCACACTAAATAACATAAAATTATAACCTGCTGAGATAAGGTTAATTTTATGGTTTGTGCCCTGAAATTCCTGAATTCATATATAGTTATAACTGGGCAACAAACCCATCTGTTGGTTAAGGTAATTTATTTAATTTTATTTTTCTGACTGCATTAAATTTTTTTTTATTATAAAAAATTTCAAGCATACAAAAATAGTGTACAATGAATGAATTCTCTTGTATCCATTATATAATTTTAATAATTCACATTTTACCTTTCATATTTTACCTATTTCTTTCATCTTTTTTTTTTTTTCCTGTAGTGACTGAATTATTTTAAGATGAAGAACAGAACCATCTTTGGGAAAAGGAAAAAGAAAGGATGGAAGCAATATTTTCAGTCTGTTATTCATTGAAACTTGAACCAAAAAGATTCCAGACTGTAAGGCAAAGAAATACAAGAGTCAAGGATGATAACAGTGAAAATCTCTTAGTAGGATAGCCTAGCTATGCTATTTGACAATTAGTGGACCTATTGCTTATGGGGAAGGAGGGTATTTTAAAGAATTATTTTCCAACTATTTTTAGTTTGACACAAAGAAGTAGGGCCAGAAAGATTGTAAAGCTTCATTGAGATTATACTTTCTAAAGATGGGCTTACCTTTGAGGAACATAAAGATTAATTTCATCATATTTAAATTCACATATCCAATAAGCACCTATAGAAAGAATAGTTTGTACTATTTGCAAAATTTCAGTATTACCAAGTCTCAGTTTATTGTGAAAGCTCGTTTATTTTTATAGTAAAACATTTTATTTCCCGTTAAGTCTCTTTGTGTGCTTGAGAAAGCTTTCTGACTTTTAGATTTTGAAATTTTAAATTAGAATATAAAGTGACTTTGTCAAGTTCAGTGGTCTTTTTCGTAATCTTAGTAAAGGTTTCTAGACCTTGGAGAATTCTTCTGCACATTTAAAATCTCACCGAAGTTTCCTAACTGTTGAAGGTAGAGACCATTAGAAGCTGGCTATGCAGCAAATATAAGCATATCTAAAACATCTTCATTGAAAAGAACATGTGAAAAATGTCATGCTGAACTGTCTCAATTTTCATCATGAAACAAAAGGCAAAAATTTGCAGGTAGATGATGGGGAAAGAGGAGTTAAAATGAAATAACTAGCAAGGCCCAGCTAAAGTCTTAAAGCATGAATCTAAATATCAAATACACATTCTTTCTCTCAAATTTGGGCCCCTCCGATTGACTTTAGGTTGCAAATCCAATGAACAGAGACTCATTCTTTCCTCTATCTTCATTAGCAAAATGTTAGCATATAGCTATCTCTTGCTCTCTATTCTCCCTTAAACTTAAAAATATTTCCTAGGCTTCCCTGGTGGCGCAGTGGTTAGGAATCCGCCTGCCAATGCAGGGGACATGGGTTCGAGCCCTGGTTCAGAAAGATCCCACATGCTGCAGAGCAGCTAGGCCCCTGCGCCACAACTACTGAGCCTGTGCTCTAGAGCCCGGGCGCCTAGAGCCGGTACTCTGCGACCAGAGAGGCCACTGCAATGAGAGGCCTGTGCACGGCAATGAAGAGTAGCCCCCGCTCACCGAAACTAAAAAAAAAAAAAGAAAAAAAAAAAAGAAAGCCCACGAGCAGCAACAAAGACCCAGCGCAGCCAAAAATAAATTTAAAAGTAAATTAAAAAAAAAATTTCCTCAGTCAAAAATATTCCTTCCTATGTAAATTAAGTTAAATTATATCTCTGTACAGTCCTATTTCTCTGAGGATGTCCTTGGTTCTCCACAGATTTTGAGTCATTCAAAAGGTATCACAATCCCATAATGCCTTTATTTTATGTGCCCTACTTTTCCATATAGTCTAAGTGCCTGCTTTTTCAATAAACATTTGTCTATAAAGACCATTCACACATTGATCCTATTCTTCCTCTTTCTGACCACACATTCCTACAATTGCTATATAGTCTGAGTAATATATTTCTATACCTTATAAGTCCCTCAGTGTCCATCCCCTACTGGCAATCAGCTTTTCACTAGCCTACATTCACACAGCTAGATCACTTTCCAACTATAACTTACCCCTCTAAATTCTGCCTTCTCTACACACTGATTTTCAATATTAAACACCCATTCTTGAGGCAAAACTATATCAGTTAAAAGGCCAGGGCCGAGCAATTTATCTCAAAATTCCAATCGTGAAAAACATGCATGACTATCTGTTAAGTTCTAACCCTTACTCTTTTCCAAGTGATCACAGGCTAGTTCTGTGTGCTGTGCCATCATACACCTCTCCCTATTGCAGCCACTCCAGGTAAGTGAAGGTTCTTCCCTCTACTTTCTCAAATCTATATCCCCTTAAGATATCTGGTCAGCACACAGTAGAAAAATTAGGAGTCTCATATATCAGCTCTTTGTCACCATCTCTTAATATTTTTGTGGGCACCTGTTTTCATTCCATCCCACAGAAACCTCTTTCGCCTTAACATCTGCCTTCCCCATAATTCAACAAATACTAATACCAAGAATAGCATATTAATAGTTGAATATATTTTAATACGTGACATTAATAAAACATATAATTATTTACCTATCTGATTGCATATTTTTATTTTAAAAATCAAAATAGACACAGAATAGAAAACAGAAGCATTCAAGAACACAAAGGGTTAAGAATGGAGACATTAAACTGTCAAAAGTGTGTCTTTACCAGAAACAGTAAGCAGAATATTTGTCAATCCTCTGACAAATATACCACTATACAAGCTCTGGACATCTGAGAAGGGAAAAAGGCAAATGAGTGAGGGAGGTTCCACCAGCCAAAGCTAAATATGACCTGAGATCTGATGCCACGTCACATATACAATCAACCTATTACTCAAGACCAGTAACTATACATCCAATCTTCCATTTCCAAGACAATTTTACATACTTCTTCGTTATATACTTACATCTTTTGCTCTCTCTCAAGATGGCTTTGATGTTAATGTTTGATCCTCCTGAATAAAAATATTTGGTGCTAAGGCAGAACTGAAGGAAGATTGAGGTATTTAATCATCACAGAATTAGTTCTGTGGAAGGGGCAGCTCAGTGAAGTTTTCACAAGGAAACATTTCTTAGTACTATGGGAATTTACCATCTGAATCCCTAATAAGTGAGCTACCAAGCTATTTAACCTCTTTCAGCCTTTGTTTCCTCATTTGTAAAATGGGGATAACTACCTCATGGAGTTGTAAGGAACCAATGAGTCAAAAAATGTTAAGTACTTAAACACTGTCTGGCATTTAGTGATATTAAAGACAGCTAAAATTGATAATAATAATCCCTGAATGGATGCGATTCCATGGGGTAATTTATATTTAGATCCATAAAAAACTGCTAAAAGTAATGTTAAGTGAATAGTATACACTTTTTATATTTTGTTAAATTAAGAAACTATGATATCAACTTGGAATCCTAAAATAAATAATTGAATCTGGAGTGGTATTCAAATTGAATTAGTTTGAATATTATAAGACTAGCATTACATTTTGTTGGTTTTTTGCTTTTAAGTTTCATAGGCTGGCATCATTAACAAACTGTAAGCCAAAATAAGCAGTTACTGTAAGAAATGCTTTGGATAAACTTGAAGATATTAAAAAAAATGTATTGATAACTAGGTTTTATACATAAAGAATGAAGCATATAGGTTCTAAATTAAAATTTAGCTGTGTGGGGGAGGTTGACACTTAAGGAAAAGGTAGAACTAAAAAGATGAATTCTGGGAGACTCTCCCCACCAAGATTTATTATAGTTTATTATGGTTTATTATAGTCAAATAAACCAAGATCACAGAAAAGAGAGTCTATAAACAGACCCTCATTTATATGGACTCTTGCTATATGAGAGGTGGCAAGGCAAATTACTGAGGAAAGACAAGAATATAAATTAAACAGAGCTGGAAAATTGTGTATCCCTTTAGAAAGCAACTTAAACTTTAATCTCTACATAACATACAAAAATCAATTCCAGAGTAGGACTTAGTAAAAGAAGATAGAAAAAGCACTAACTGTAAAAGAAAATAATGATAAGTATGACCATATACAAATTAAGAATTTTCTTTTCATTAGAATACCCTACAGGAAATGAAATGATAAGCTACAAAGCAGAAGAAGAAATAAAATTAGTATCTAGAATATATAAAGAACTCATGCAAATCAATAGAAAAGATCCATAAAAAATTAAAAGAAGAAAATGGGCAAAGGACAGGAACACTATTTTACAGAAGAGAAAACACACATACATACATGTTCACAGTTTTGGTAAACAAGAAAATGCAAATCAAGGCCACAATGAGATATTTTCTTATCCATTCAGGTAGCAAAAATTAATAAATCTGACAATACCACATTTTAAAGAGAATAAGGATCTACAGATATATTTCACACATTGTTGGTGAGAGTGTAAATGGGTAATGCCATTTTGGAAAAATAATTTGACAATCTCTTGCAAAACTGAGCATTTACATACCCTATGATTCAGCAATTCCACACTCAGTATATTCTGAAAAGAGTGTATTGCAAACGTCACCAAGAGACATATACAAGAATGTTTATACCAGCACTATTTGTATTAGCAAAAAGTAGGAAATAACCCAAAAGTCCGTTAACAGGAGAAATAATATACTGTGATGATGTTATGAATATAATACAAAATTAAAAATAAATGGTGTGAATTACAGTTACTTACAAAAACATGAATGAATCTTAATAACAATGTTGAGAGCAAAAAAAAGCATATTCTAGGAGACACAGTATTATATTAATATATTATTTAGTCACACATTTATAAGTGGTATAGCTATATTATTTTTTGAAAAAATAATGGAATAATAAACACAAAATTCAGAATGCTGGCTACCTCTGGTTAGGGGAGTGTTGATAAGAGTAGGAGAGGAACATATAGATAGATGTAAATTATTGTTAATGTTCTAATTCTTTGGTTGGGTCTTGGGTTTACAGGTATTTATTTTGATTAAAAAGAACAAATGAATGAAAGAATGAAACAAAAACAAAAGAGGATAATAAATTGTACAATGATTATGAACCATATCATAATTAACCAATTCTGTGCACCTGAAGTCAATTTTTTTTAAATGGCAAATTCTTTAGCAGTGTTTCTCAAATTTTAATGTATGTATGAATGACTTGCGATCTTATTAAAATAAAGATGATGATTCATTAGGTCTGGGATGGGGTTTGAGATTCTGCTTTCTAAGCTCCCAGGTGATGTGGATGTTGCTGATTTCACAGACCGTAATCTATACCATCCACTGATTTCCAAACAAGAGGTCCAAGGGATGCTAAAAAGATTTATACTCTTTAAGGCAGTAATAAATATAAAGCCTTAAATGTAAGAGTTTAAACAAATAAGCATTTTTATTTGGTCAAGTTAAAACTTAATTTAAAAAAAAATAGAAAAAATAAAAACAACCATGGTTTTAAGACTGAACATCAGTGACTCAAGAAATTCAGACACTTGGAAAGATAAACTAAGTAAACTAACCTGACCACTGAATGGGATAATAGGTGCCGTATTTTGGAAAGCTGATTACAGTGTTAAGAAATAATGATTTGGTATCACTTATATGTGGGATCTAAAAAAACGACACAAAATAACTTATTTACAAAACATACTCACAGACATAGAAAACTGATTTATGGTTAGCAAAGGGGAAAGGAAGGAGGGACAAATTAGGAGTTTGGGATTAACAGCTACACACTTCTATATGTAAAACAGATAAACAACAAGGACCTACTGTATAGCACAGGGAAGTATTAATAACCCATAATGGAAAAGAATATGAAAAAAAATTATACATTTATGTATTGAATATATGTGTGTGTATGTATAACTGAATCACTTTGCTGTACACCTGAAACTAACAGAACACTGTAAATCAACTGTACTTCAATTTTTTAAAAAAAAGAAATGATGATTTTGTTTCAGTCCATTCTAAAATGAAGAGGAAGATACTGATAAAAGATACTGGGATTCAGGATTTACTTAGAAGTGAAAGAAACTTCTTTCCTGAGAAAGAAGAAACTGAAAGAATATTAAGAATTAAGAATTAAGGTATGATATTCAATACTCTGTAATGACCTATATGGGAACAGAATCTAAAAAAGGGTGGATATATGTATATGTATAACTGACTCACTTTGCTGTAGAGCAGAAACTAACACAACAGTGTAAATCAACTATACTCCAATAAAAAAATTTAATTTAGAATAAAGAGATGATCACTTTGGTTTCTTAAGACTGAGATTAACAGATTACTTGAAGATTTCCTTGCAACTTCCTATCAAACTGCAACTTGCATTTGGGCGAGTAATCTTTGGTGGTTAGAAATTTTCTTGAATGGAGACAGAGAAGAACAGAATTAAAAGATGACTGGCAATGACATATACATCTAAGTATGCATAAAGAGTATTCTAAAAACTCTTTCTGCTCTAGTAACACTAGTATTGCTAGACAAAAGTGAAGAGATATTTTTAAAAATATATGTCACAATTGCTGCTAATTTCATATTTGATAAGATAATCAAAATGCAAATAGAAAATGCAAATATATTGATTAGAATGACTTCATTAAGTGAAATATAAAATATCAAAAAGAACTAATTCAGGTAGTTTTTACTAATAGCCTTGAATAAGGTCTATTTAAAGAAATGCAGAGAAAGATTGATGTCTTTTAAGATCTATCTTTTCAACTTTCTTATAACATTGTCTCCACTACTGGAAGAATAGCAGAGAAACTAACTGAAGGAAATTAGACTAGTGAAATAGCGAGAATATTTATGCAAAAGTCAAAGCCAAATTATTGGGGCAAGAAAATTTTAAAATGAGAATGTATTCTTGGAATGAGTCAGGTATAATTTATTGAGACTTAGAGAAACAAGTCCATCCATTCCATTTTTTCAAAACAGAATCTAGGTATCTTTAATAGTATAGTATAGTCTCTATAGTATTAAGATTATAACTGTTTCTTTAATAAAATAATGTAAATGTTTTTACTCTTTTGTAGTCTTAGTTTCAACCAACAAATCATAATGTAGGTATTTCTTGATAGTCGCACACACACCCAAAATCTGCCAATGGCACATCTGGTGTCTGGTTACTAAAAGATGATAAAGATTTTACTATTTAAAGTATTCATGCTATAGTCACTATTAACTGCAGCTATAAATTACAAGTAGAGGATTTCTAATGAAATATAACAACAGATTACACCACTGTGTTTAGCTGTCCAAGGCCATTTATTAAGTCAAAACACAACACAACATTATTATCATGTCCAGATGAGATGAAGGCCCAGACTTCCCACAAAACATTAATATATACTAGAACAGAGGACATCAGGAGATATACCTAAATAAAGAATTTTCCTCAATGACCAGCAAAACAAAGAAATTCTGGAGACTCATTTTAAACTTTAAGCAATTAAATGTATTCACACCTTCCATAAATCCCAGTTTTGTCCATTTGAGGCTTTGATAGCTTCATCAGTAATACATTCTATTACTGATATGTCAAGAGGCTTAATAACAAACATGCAACTTGAAATACACATATGTATATATATACAAAATATATGTCCATTAAGTGTAAAAAATGGCTGCCTTCAGATTTTTATTATCATCATCATTCTTTGCACAATGAATTATGTTTTTCAAAGCACTTAAACATTTAGTACTTCACTTGATCCTCAAAGACTATGTGAAATAAGTGATGAAAATACACTATTTTAAAGATTAAGACTCTGAGACACAGGAGTCAAATGATTTGCCTGAAATCATGACTTCTAGTCTTATTTTTAAACACCCTTGAATGCTTTCATTTCTACACTTTATTACCTTGGTAAAATCATTACTGTACTTAAAATCTATTACATCAATCAGAAAGTATTTATTTATTAAGCAATTTCTATGTGCAATTCTTCCATTCATTCATTATTGTTGTTATAATTAATTTGTGAAGTGACAGGGGTAATATTAGAAATATTTTATAACTGACACAGAAGGTACCAATCAAAGAAAATGAACACTGAACAAAGTGAAACATACCACCTAACTTTTACTAAGGGATATCAGCTGCATGTCAGCCCTGACATGGGAATGATCCACGTAATTTGATTTGATCTCAAACTATAAATCATTAAGTTTATTTGGCCTGAAATGCTAGACAATTATCTAAGGACTTTTTAGAACATGTAGAAAATCCTAGTAGCATGTGATACAAAATTAAATAAACAGCAAATGTAAAGGAATAAAAAATCCCTTGGTACCAATATTGAAAAATATGAAATCATTACCATCAAAAGTAGCCATAATATTTTTAAACACTTTAATTTGACTTCTTAATACATATACAGCCAAATGTACTTAATTTTATTAAAAAGCATAAGTAGGATTTTGAACATGTTTTTAGTGCAATTATTCTTTTCCTTTTATTGCTTGGCTCTCTGCTTCTCTCCCTCTATATTTCCTCCCATTCAAAGCAATCCATTTTCACAACATAGTATGCACCCTTCTATATTCTCCCTTTGCAAATAAATAACTCTACTATAAAGCAGATATACACATATAGATATTTACATATAAAATACATATTCAGGGATTTTGGTCATTATTTTATAAGAATGTAACATCAACACACACTTTTCTATAACTTGCTCTTCTCACTATCAATAACTCCAGAAATTCCTCCAGATCACCTGAGATATCTTTAATTCACATCTTTTAATGACTGCATTACAATCCATGGTATGAATTTCCATTATTTATTAGCATTATCTTATTAATGTTATTACTTTCCCCCCCAGTTTTACTACTACAAAAAAGCTGTAACAACTTTGAAACCAAAAAATACATATGCCCTTAAATATCAATACTTGTATTTCTATGGGATGTATTCCCAAAAATAAAATTGTTCAATCAAAGGATATAATAGGTGTTACCAGACTGCATTTCAAAAAAGTTAAAGCATAGCACATTTGCACCAGTAACAAGTAAGAGTCCCTTTTTGCCACATCACCACTGGCAATAAATATTAAACCCATCAGACTAACAGAAATTTTAAATGCTAAGACACATTACATCACTGTTACTTATACTTGAATTTCCCTAGTGAATTTGAGCATCTTCTCTTGTGTTAACCAATAGAATTTGCTTTACTGTGAATTATCTTTTCCATTTACATTGGGTTGTTTCATAACTTTTTTCTTAGCATTGTCTAAGAGCTCTTGGATATTAACCTTTCATGTTAATAAAAGTAAAATTATAAATCCTTTTCCAAATCTACATTTTTCTAATAACTTTTATTTTTATATAAAAGATTTTTTTATTTTTATGCAATCAACAATGTTAAGTCATTTTAAATTTTTTGCATTTTCACTACTGTTAAAAAATTTTATAGTCTCCTAGATTTTTTTGGCAAGTTTTTTGTTTTGTTTTCATTTAAGCATTTCATCTTACATGATTTTTTTATAATGTGCGAAATGACAATATACTTCCATTTTTTTCCACAAAATAATCTTTTATGCCAATTCTATTAATTAAATGATTCATGATTTTCAAACTAAATTTTCACCTGTTTCAGGATTCTCTAATCTACTTAATGGATCTATTTGTCTATTCCTATGCTATTACCATATTGTTTTGATTATCTGGCTTTGTAATATGTTCTACTAAGTATAATGCAAATCCCTCTTCACTGTTCTTTTTCATATTTTCTTGCCTTTTTTTAGCACTTAATCTTCTATGTAATTTAAAAATAACATTGTCTAGCTCAAAAAAGAAAAAAAAATCCCTGCTAAAAATTTAATTGGAATTGTATTAAATAAATGTATTAACTTTGGGAAAATTAACATTTTGCTATTGTTTTCCCATACAAAAACATAGTTTGTGCATCCTTTAATCATATCTTGTTTTATGTCTTTAAATAGTACCTGTTTTTTACATACAGGTCCTATATTATTCTTGGTAATTTTATTAATAAGCATTTTATAATTTGTGTTTCTATGGAAAATTAAATAATTTTTTCCTGTTGGCAAAAATGGTTCCTAGATGCCTATTACTTCCAGAGAAAAGTTATCAATTTTCATCTAATTATTTTCTATCCAACTACCTTTTTAATTTATCTTACTAATTTTTCTAGATTTTAAAATTAGAGTTCTAAAATTTTTAGGTCTGATATCAGCCAAAAGACATGTTAAGTTAGTTTCTACAAATGTTAGTGTTATTTATATCTTTGACTATTATATTTGCTGAAGCTCCCTACTCAATGTTAAATAATTATGATAAACAATTACTTGTCTAGTATCTGATATTAATTGAATTTTTAAGATTTAACTATTTCAGGTTATATTTTCTGTTGGCTGTGAATGCAAATATTATATTTAATCAATCTTACTGAAGATGAACGTATAATTTTTCCCTTTAATTTGGTGATGTAATGAACAATATTGATATATTTCCTGTTGTTGAATCATGCTTGAATTCCTACTTAAAAAGAAAAAAGGAAAATTCTAGGTCCTAGTATATTACTCTTTTAATTCATGCTGATACTATTTGCTAATCTGCATTTTATATAGAAATTTTGCATTTCTTTCATAAGTGAGATTGAACTATAATTTATTTCTGTACAATTTTTATCAGAGTTAGATATTAAATGAAATTAGAAAATATTTCATTATTTTTCAATGGCCTAGCATAATTTAAATTATATCAAAATTAGTTATTTCTTTAAGTTTAAGCGATCACATGTGGTTAGCTTTCTAATTTCTTCAGTACTAATAGGTAACCGTTTTCTACTTCTTCTTAGGCCGATATTTATAATTTGCATTTGACCATATGATGTTCTGTTTCTCAGGGGTTTCAAATTTATTTCCAGAGAGTTGCATTAGATTTCTTTTTTTACCTTTCAGTTCTGACAACTTTTTCATCCCTAACTAGTATCTATTTTTGCTCAATATCTTGTTTGTAAACTTTATTATTATTAGCACAAAATTCATATAACATAAACTTCACCATTTTAACCATTTTAGAGTATACGCTGTGGTTGCTTTTAGTACATTCAAAAAGTTGTATAAACATCACCAACTATCTAGTTCCAGAACAAGGAAATCCTATACCCATTAAACAGTCACTCCCCATCTTCCCTTCCTCCAGCACTGACAGCCACTAATCTACTTTCTGTCTCTATGGATTTGCCTATTTTGGACATCTCACATAAATGGAATCTTATAATATGTGGCCTTTTGTGTCTGACATCTTTCACTTAGCATAGTGTTTTCATGTTTCATCCATGTTGTAGCATGTATCAGTACGTCATTTCTTTTCGTGGCTGAATAATACTCTATTGTATGCATACACCACAGTTTTATTTATCCATTTATTAGTTGATGGAGAGCTTCTTTGATTTGAGTTTCTTCCACTTTTTGGCTGTAATGAATACTGCTGCTATGAACATTTGTGTACAAGTTTTAAGTGAACATATGCTTTCAACTCTCTTCCACTTCAGAGTGGAATTACTGGCCTCATTTTCTTTTTTGCTTTTTCACCTTCCCAAGGAGTTTATGTATTATATTAAGTCTTTTGAAAGAGCCAGCTTTTAGACTGATTTTTTATTACATTTTGTTTTCCTTCATTAATTTCATATTTTAAAAAATTTCCTTTTATTCTCTCTTATATTAGTGTTTATTCTAATTTCTTAAAGTTACTAGATAATCCTTTATTTTCCATCTTAATAATGAAGGCCTTTAAGGCTATCAACTCTACTCCGACAATCTCTTTACCTGTTTTCAATAGGTTTTTACATAAAATATTCTCCTTTTCATTGTTTTCCAAATGACTTCCTCGTTATCCAAGAGTTATCTAGGAGTGTTCTCTTTAATTTCTAAATAATTAATAATTTTTGTCACCTTTTAGAAAAACTTCTTAAATTCTAATTATACTAGATTATAATCAGAAGATGTGCCTGCAAAATCTCTGCTTTCTAAAATTTATAAAGTTTTCTTTGCGGCCAAGCATAGAGATGTTTAAAAATATTTCAAGAATATCAGATTCTACAAATATATTGCTTCTGAGTTATAGTATTCCATTTCTCTTAGTCATTGTTTGCATGTGTTTAACAGAGCTGTCTAGACTTTTCCAATAGTTTTTACTTAACATACTTATCTACTATAAATAAGCCTGCTGTATACAGAGTTATGTGGTTATTCTCTTCATAAACTATGCCTTTCATCATTACAGTGTCCCTTTTTGATATCAATGCTGTCACTCATGTTTCTGTTTTCCTTGTTTGCCTTTGCCTGATGTCTTTTATGTCCACCATTTTACAAACAACATTTCTTTATAATTTTGACACAGGTATTTTTCTTGTAATATAATTTGAGTGGCTTATGTTTTTAAATTCAATGTGACATCTGTATTCTTAATGGGAGAATTTAGTCCATTACATTAAATGGAATAATGTGCCTAATTGTATATCTTCCAAGTACTTATATTTATTTTTAATCTTACATTATTGTTTCCTTATTTCCCTTTTCCGTATTTGTTTGTTTGATCAAGTGGCTCTGCATTCTATTTTCTCCTTGCTGCTATGAAAGTTCTACATGATGTTTTATCATGCTAACCTTCCCTTTCTCTACTCTAATTAACAGATGTATATATATATATATTTTTTTCATATATCTATCTTTCTAAGACAAATTTTTCCCCCACCAAGAGGTTCTATCCCCCACCCCTTTCTCCTAAATAAATGAGATCTTTAGGATACATTCACTTTTCTCCTCTTTTCTTCCTCCTCTCATCTCCCACCACTTATTTTCCTCCTTTTTTACATTCCTCCTGTCTACTCCCTCCATCAACTAAGTGTTGATAAGACAGTTTTAGTACATTAAAAATTTTCTTTACATAAGTATGATCCTTTTATTTCAAAAGTCTGAAATTGTCTATTTTATTACACATTTACTAGCCATCTATCTTTATCTCTTAAAGGAAATTATACACACAACACACACACACACAATTATATACAAATGCTCATTATTTTCCACTATTTCCTTTCCTTTTCATCTTGAAATCTTTGTCCTGGTTCATTTGTTGTTTGCTTATAATCTATCCTCAGGCATTTTCTTGGATGGGGAATAATAATTATATGTTCTGAGTTCTTGGTTTTCCCTAAATGTATTTCTTTCACCTTGGCTGGCAAATGACAACTTTCTGGGCATTGAGATTCTTGGACTGTAGTAATTTTCCTTTTGCAGTTTGTAGATGTCATTCCACTATCTTCTTGCTTCCTGTGTTACAAATAGGAAGTTCTATGATACTTCGATATTTCTCCTCTTTATAGGAGAAACTTGTTCTTTCTACTTGGGAGTTTATGTTTCAATTTATTTTTAGAGTTCAGAACTGTATCTTTTCTTTCAATCAAGACCATAAATCAATAAACCCTTTTAATCCACAGACTCTGATTTTTCTTACACTCAAGAAATTTTCTTCTATTATTTAATTATACCTCTCCTCCTTCTGTTCTTATTTCTCCCTCTATAATTCCTATTATTCACATTTTGATTTCTAAACTATCCTCCAAGACTCATCCTTTTTATTCAATATTTTCACCGTGTTTTATTTGTGCTAAGTACTTTGATATATTTCTTGCACTTGGTCTTTCAGTTCACTGACTCATGTTTCAACAGTGACCATGTTCTCTGATTTTTCCACTGAGTCGCTCAATTGAGATATGTTTTCCTTAATATCTGAAATTCTTTTTTGTTCTTTGTTTGAATGTCCTTAAGTGCTCTTAATATATTTCAAAATTCAGGTTACATTTATTTTTGCCAATAGTACTAGTTGCTTGGAGTATGTACTCTAATTTTCCTGCCTGATCTTCCTCTCTCCCTCACTACTGGCTCCCCTTTGATGGATTGTTATTTTTCATTGATAACTCACTGGAACTCTGGTCTGGTTGTTAGAGTATCCTAAATGGCAGAAGCATAACACTTGGAGAAAAGAAATGTAGACCGTCTACCAGTTCCCTGCCAAGGCATGAGGAGGTAGATCACTGTTGCCCTATCTCTGAATTTCTTTTCAGCCTCAGGGACAGAGAAAACTCAGCCAGCACATTCAGCTACTCTGACTTTTTAGCCTACTGGGGAGACTTGGATACATAAAATAGGCAGATATTAACTTTCTCCCATACTGGTTCACAGACCTCTGAAGCCCAAGCTCTTCTTTACAATGTCTACTGTTTTCTGATCTTTATCCCTGAACTTCAGTACTATTCTCTAGTTGCTTGCCCAATTGATGGTAGAAGTTTTCAAACCAGTGTTTCTCTGCCCAAGGTGTCACAGCAATTGTTTACAGATCTCAGTAGCAATTTGATTCAGAAAGACACTCAAGAATTGGAAGTGAAGGGGAAGATGGCCATACATAGGTCACCTTGTTTTCAGAATCCTTAATTTTAAAAATATTGAGAAATGGGAGAGGTATGTGGGTCTGGGGTTGTCTGGGAGTTCATTATCATTATTTCCAAGAATCAATACTTTCCTCAGAAAGCATATTCTTGAATATACAAAAACAACAATATGCTCTCTTTATGTTCTTAGATACAAATTCCAAAATATACCATAGCTACTAATCACTTGAAGTATGCTTTAATGAGACCCCAGTTTTAATTATCCCAGGACATAATTATCTTTTGTTTTGGAAACAATTTCAAATCAATTTGCTATAGCTTCAGTTAGTAGAGAGACAAACTATGACTTTGGCAGATCATGTAAGTCTCCCACTGTCTAACTAGCAGGTCTTATAAATATGAAAAAGCACGTCAGCTGTTATATAGGAAAGAAACATGCACCCTACACAGTGGTTTACATAACATTACCCTTCATATTGTTCATAGCCCAATTACCGTGTTTGCTTTCTATAAGAGCTAAGGATATAATGTCAATAACATTAAAGTGTTTCATTGGACTGACTTCTAAACAACTTAGATAATAAGGTAAAATAATCTAAAGCTCTGTTTTTTAATTGTGTGAGACTTTATGAACTTATCTTTTTAAGAATTAGGAAGCTCATATAAAATGCTCAAAATCTCATTACAATCTATTAAGTGCAAAAAAAAAAAAATACTCTGGACTGTTTGTCCTACTATCCAGATAGGAATCATATAGGATATGAAATTTGGATTTCACCCTTGAATCACTAGGTAATGTAATTCTGTGTACTCTATTCAATACAATATCCTGAATTGATTGCAGTAGATTTGCTTTACCACTGATGGGCGATAACTGATATATTTCTTTTCTGAATCACGGTAAATATAATTTTTTATTGGGACTTCTGCCATGACAGAATTTCATTAAGTATCTAAAAGGATAAAAGATCATGAGCATGTGTAAAAATGTCTGGGTCTTAGAAAAGTACAGAGAAACCCTGTAATAGGTATTAATGACTGTAACAATGCTAAATTTGAACAGTCAAAAGAAAATAAGGAATGAACAGCCTGGTAAGCAAGAATCAAAGTAATCTTTCTAGGACAGCTACAAAAGAGTCTAATGAACATTGAATCCTCCAGTGTGCCAGGTACTGTGCTAAGCACTAAGGCTTCAAAGATTAATAAAATATGGTACTGCCCTTAAGGATCTGCAGTTCAGTGTAGTATAATTCTGAATGCTATCTTTCCTGGGTGATGAATGTCAAAGAATGAATGCACCCCTTTCTGCATAATAAAATTCATCATTACACAAATAATAGATAGAAACAGAGGTATGCATAATACAAAATTACAGAAAAACAGCAACCATTTATTTTTGGCTTTTATACACTCTAGCAATTCACTTTATAACAACTGTTGAGACTGTTATGTGAAATACCTGAACCAGAAAGGTCTGGAATCCTGTTCACTTTTCAGCTCAAATCACCCCTTCAACATAATATTGCCTTGTTCTCAACCCTTTGCTAGAACAAGAAAGATTATTGAGAGGGTGAGTTTTCAAAGGTATTTCTCTAAGGGTCAGATATATGAAGGGAAGGGAGGATGCAAACAACATAGTTGTTAAAAAGACTAGATACCACCAGATGTCAAAAGAACGAGAACAAAAGAGTACCAGTGACAATAAACCTAAAGGGGAAAGGTGTCATGAATAAACTGAATGTTGGTTATCTTTCTAACTTCACAGTATATTGTATTAGTGATGTATCAATTTGAAACATACAAAATGATTATTGTAATATATTTCTTAATGCACTAGAAATGAGTCTGAAGGAAATAACAGAGATATTGTAATAAGGAAAACTGAAGACACATAAGTGATAGTATAGTTCTTCCATTATTCTTTGACTCCATTCAGACAATCCAACTCTTCCCCACCTCTCTATATATACATAATATAGCTCAACAATGAATATTATCTCTTAAAAACTTTTGAAGTCTCCATACCTTGTAGAAAAAGGGTATGAGTATGTATACATGGCATACACATCTGTTTGTATTTGGTTTGATGTCATTAAAATTATTTGAAATAACAAAAAATCACTTTAAAAGCTTATACAATTCCCTTTTCATTAACTCATGCTGGCAATCATAAATATAATCCAAATTCATGTACACTGACTTCACCTGGGCTGATCATTTGAACCGATTACTCTGATAGAAATGCATTTTTCCTATCAAATAAAATTGAACCTTTCTTTCAGTATAGCAACAATTGAAGGAAAAGTTTACATAAGAGAAGTCTACACTCTATTCCACCTTAAGCCTGGTAGAGCCTGGCTCCATGAATGTGGGAAGAGGAGATATCAAAAGCTAAATTACAACATGAAATGAAATAAAATTAAGGTATAATTTGTTTTACCCATCAAATCCTCAGAAAAGCTAGCAGATGTTTTCTTATATTTGAAACCTGGACAGCAGACGGTAACTTGTACTATAAATGCCCCCCAGAAACAGTGATTTCAGAATTGAATGGTACACAGCAAGTACTCAATAAATGACAGCTATTCTCAGGTTTATCACATAGGTTTCTGTGCTAAATTGCATTTCTTTTTAATGCATCTAAACTTACTGCCTAATTCTAAGTTAGTATTGATAATCATGTTTTTTGTGCCAAAACCATAGCAGTCTTTGTATCCCAGACTCTAGGTGGCCCCTATTTAAGCCAGCTGTTGGTTCTGAAACAAATCTAAGGGTGCAAAAAACAAACAATACATGTTAGGGCCTTCCAAAGTCAGTAGGATTTACCAAAGTTTTGAGTATATTGTGTTTCTGTCCTGCCTCACCCTTTTTTTCTGCATGATCCCGATTCTTGGTTACTCAACCTGTTAGATTTAGGTCTTTTTGACCGCTGCCTTCCCAGTACTGCCAGTATCTAAAGCTCCCTTTGACCTGCTCCTACTCATGATTTCCTCCATCTGCTTTGACATCTGTTACCCAGCTCCACTGTTGTCCATCCAACCAAATCAGGCAGTGGCTACCCAGTCCATCCTCTGTTAAAACCTTCAGATAAATTCCCTCACAGAAGTTGTACTTCTAGACTGAAGAGTTAAATTTTAAAAACAAACTTTACCATAGCAACCATTCCTCCCACTTAAGCTCTTTCACTTTGTGCCTTTCTCTGGAACCTTCTCCAAATCCACTATGCCTTTCTTGAAATAAAATTACCAGTACTAATCAGGGCGAGTACTAAGTAAAAATGGTCCCAGAAGAGAGGCATGATGAGGTGGTGATTAAGAGTTTAAGTTTTCTAGAATTGGACTTGAGTTTGAATTCCCAACTGTTATACACTAGCTGTGTGACTTTGAATAAGTTACTTAACCTTTCTGAGCCTTAGCTTATCTTTAAAAATGACATAATTAAAGTGCCTATCTCATAGGATTATGAAATTAACTGAAAAAAATTCAGATATAACCAATGTCTGGTACAGAGTTAAGTGCTCATAGATGTTGGCTACTGTTGTTTAGTACAAGAACAGAATGTATTTTATTTTCTTTCACTATGCTCACAACCAATAATTTTGCCAGTCTTTTTGGTACCAATGCCTTTAGAAAAGGGTCTACATTAATTCCTCAGTACATGTGCTGGGTTTCAGTTAACTTATAGTCTAAAATCAGCTTCCCTTCTAAATATCTCTTAGAATGCTTTTTTCCCCTTATTTGCATGCATTGAAGCACTCATACCACCTTTTTTGCCCTATGGTTGATCTAAAATTTTTCTTGCCATTTCTCCCAAAAGCTTAGCATTATCTAATATATTGTTGTGTTTGTTGTATATTCCATCTATGAGGTAATTTATAAAATGTTATGAGCAGTATCAAGAACGATGCATATGTGTATGGAAGGGGAAGGAACCAAGGATTATATAGCTTTCTCCAGATAGCTGTTTCCATTTGTGAATAGGTAAAGGATTTGACGGTTTTGAGCCTCTCACTACCATTCATACTAGCAAAAGGAATGTGAGTCAATTAAAAAGAAACTGAGAGTGAAATTCTAAATGAAAACTTTGAGGTCATCATTAAATAAATACCTACAGGTAGGTACACACAAATTGCATGCAGTTTGTTTCAGATTCTTCCCACTATTCTTCATCAAAACAGAGTCAACTTTCTTTGTCTATCTTATCAGTCCTCCTATGTAAATCTATCCCTGGATGGATATAATGTAGGATCAAAACTCAAATGCAGCAGTTAAAAATTACCAGTTTTATAAGATCTATATGGAGATGGCTCCTGATTACTCGAAGTATATTTATTTTTTGCTTTAAAAATTAGGCACATAAACGAAGTTTACCTTTTTCTTCGAATATATCTATCTATCCATATATTTTATACAATTAGAAAATAACTCTGAGTTAATTCATTCTATTATTACCTGCTTTCTCCAGTTAAGCAACTTTATGCAGAGTAAAATGCAAAGAATCATGTTTATAAATTCTATTACCAATATATCTACATGAGTGAAGGTGAGCTGGTAAAAATTTATGTAAACTAATAGACATTATAGTTACCAACTATAAAAGATTATCAGTACTTAATATTGTGGCTCTTGTACTACTATGCTATGTTTAAAGCAAGTATCATTAAAATGAAACTTTTATCCAGGACTGAAAGTAAAAAGCAAAGTCAAATATTTTACATATACTCTTTCCTGGTGCCCCCTGCACATCACATCCAGTCACGTTATCTGAAGCTAAAATAAAGACTCAAGTATCAAAAGAAATATACTCATATTATTAGAGCTGAAAGGGACCCTGAAGATGAAGGAAGCTAAGGCAGAGATCCAAACAAATTACATGAAATGCTTAAGATCATACAACTAGTTGCTTGCAACATTATACCAAAAACAATATTTCCAATCTCTACATCTGAAAATTTTTACAATGTGCAATAAAATGAAAGAATTAAATCAAATATATGAGGGATTGGCTGATAAGTTAGATGTCCCCTCAAGCTAAAAACCATTGGATTTAATGACTTCTACTTACTGGATTTTATATTCCTAGGAAAATAAGTTTAAAATAACATAAAATTGTAAAAACTGACTAGAAGTAAAAACAGCCACAAAGAAAATTTATGCTCTTTCTTAAATCAAAACCATGGAAAAGGATATTCTTTTAATGCCTAAAGGAAGCCAGAGATTTATGGTTGTGTGTACATGTATGGTAGTGGTAGGGTTTGTTTTGTTTTGTATTGTTTCATTTTGTAAACTGTTAGAGGTTCCTTTTGTGATGGTAATTTGTGTCCCCAAAATGGGGGTACAAAGAAAATGAATTTCTGATAATTTATAAAGTACTTAACCATATATAAATAAATAAGTCTCTAGAAACTTACTAATGACAGTCAGTAAGAAAATGGTTGCCAATAATTTCAAAACTAAAAATCCAAGTCTTTTTAATATTGTTTGAATTTAAAATAAAGAACATCTTTTTTAAAAAAAGGTCAAAAGTAATTGAAAAAGAGATTAAATCAATACACTTAATTCTCTAAACTGTGTGTATATTTTTCCTGAAGTGCATATTCATGAGCTGACAGTAGAGACAGGCTGGCTGCTTTGTTTGACTATAGTTCTGTTTACCTCATACTGTCAAGAATGGATTTTGACACTCACAGTATTAATATTGCTATTTTTATTGATATAATTAGCACTGCTATAAATAATTCCTTGGCCTGCCACATCTAAGAATATCATTAAAATCAGCAATATTAGGGCTTCTTTTTCTTATATGATGCCTTAGAAACAGTCTGCTGGCCCAAAGAACCATGGTGACTTCCTGATGTGGAAGTTACTGGAAAAAAAAAAGTTGTCTTGTCAATAGAGACTCCTGTTTTGTGTATGACTTCACTAAATAAACTAGTTTATATTTGTTTGAAACTAAAGTTTCTTACCAATCTGCTGTTTCAGTTTCACATCACACCATATTGTACCTAAAACAGGCAATCTGGATTCCCGTTGCTACTTCCCTCCATCCCCACCCCCCCAAATAGCTCAGGAATGGGTTTGAATTATGAGGCTTGAATATATAAAGCAAAAGAATTAAGACACCCAAAATTCAGAATGGGTAGGTGAAAATAAGTGTGCTTGAAGTCACTTGTATAACTGCTAATGGGTGGTCCACTTGTGAGTTTTTAATCATTACATGAAAGCAAAATCAAAACATTTTATCTTGCCTCTAGATCACATCAGCTGCGACAGTAACCTTATCTAAACCTTGAATAGTCTGTTCATAAAACTAAGTGGGATGAAAAACTAAGTGGGGTGACTGACCCAGTGCATATTCAACACAAAATATGAAGGCCAAAACAAAATGACAATACAATTCAAAACAAGTTTTTGGAAATTCTGGGCTAGTATATTAAACCTTTCTTTGTCTCCATCACTTGACAGATGGTTAGCCTTCATACAGTCTAGTATCTCTGGCAAAGAACTGACTGTGTCTAGCCAATAACACCCCAAATTTTGACTTAAAATGCACTGTACACATACTTACACTTACCTTAAAAATATGAATATTAATTAGTCTTTATTTTATTACTATAGAAATTTGACATGTCAAGATTTTATCTTTTACTCTATGAATACCCCTTTTGAAACTCTCAACTATCTTATTATGTGGATCCAGGGTTCTAACAGCTCTTCACTTTAGATTTCATTCATTTTATGTGCTGCTTAGTAATCATGCTTTAAAAAAACTTCCCAAAATAAATTTTAATCCAAATTATTACAAAATTTACAAAGATTTAATTAGCTTGTATTTCTATGTTGCTCGGAGCAAAGGTTTGGTTAGTAACAGAGTATGTTAAACAAAATCACCTGGGAACTTTGAATGCCTTCCATGTCAACGAACACAAGGCAGGACTGGAATCATTTATCCAGTAATGAAATATGTCTTTATTCAAAAACTGATCATATATAAATACATACTTACATGCACATAAGGACACATTGATCAACCATCCTTACTAGAATTAGGAAAAGTTCTTAATTTTTAACATACTATTAACCATTCTTCCACTTTGCTTTTTAAAAAAGATTTCAGCTAAAACAATATATTCTATTAGTTACAGTCTCTGCTTTTTGTCCTAAATCTTCCTATTTGTAGCTTTCAGACGCTGCCTGGTCTATACTTAATAGCCACAGGCAATCTCAAAGTTCTCTAAAGTGCATTAATATGTACCCTTTCTAGAAGAATTGATTATGCTACAAATTAGCATAGAGATCTAGTGTAGATATAGATTCAAGCCCTTTACAGCAGGGGATGGGAGGACTGTAGGTAGGAGGATTGTGTGTAAAAAAAAAAAAAAAAAAATGCTACTTAAGAACTGAACTCATACTTGACTAACAAAATAAAACTCACTGTGATAGAGAAAAATAACGAAAAAAAGAACTTGTTATTTGAGAACTATGAGCTAGGTTTTGGAAAGGTGAGACACCCACTACTTGAAGCAACAAACTTAGCTTCAAAATCATATACTCCCTTAACCAGGCACCAAGTATCCTTCAGTTAGAAACCTAGGATTTTTACACCTACAGACTAAATGATTAAAGTAATACTAAAATACTCTGTAATGTTCCTCTTGCATTACAAATGGTCTATTAAATCAGAGAAGTGCCAATCAAATGCTTTTGTAGTTTGAAAGGTTTAAATAACAAAGCATTTTTTGCAGGCCTCTCTTTCTCTTTTTAAAGTCACCTATAAATTAATTACAAATTTCCACCTTCTCTTGGTAAAACCACAACTGTAAAAGATTTAGGCACTTGATTTTTCAGACATATTCTTAATACAAATTCTAACTAAACAAATTAAGATATTCTAGTTTATGTTTACTACAATTTGCTAACAAGACAAAAGCTCCACAGGAATTTTACAGTAAATTCCAAGACACAGAATTTTTTTTAATATAAAATAACATTTTATTTATTTCAAAGGCAAGCTTAAAATTACGAAAAAATAAAACCCCTATCTGTTCAAAAGACCTACTGAAACATATGGAGAATATTTCATGACAATAACAAAGGGTACAAATAATACAGTAAGCTCTTCCTTTCTTATCATTGGCAATTGGTAAAATCTCCCTGCCCCTGGAACTTCTCTAAGCTTTTTTAAATCATATTCCCCCAAATGAGAAAACAGCTAGGTTTTAAAGTTTCATCCAAAACTACCTTCTTCTAGCAATCTGAAGTACCCAAAGTGTATGCGACATTAGAATGTAAACTCCACATGGGTAGGTAATTTTATCTCTTGTTCACTTTAACATCCCAAGTATCTAGAACAGTGTCTAGAACAGTTTGATGAATTTAAAAATCCATTTCAGACAAAAAAATCACTTCAGAGAATAAATCAGAGCCCATCAAGCTCCACTTCTGTATTCCAAATGTTTTAAAGAATCTCTTCTTACCACTTATTCTAAGATATTTCAAATACTCTGTAATTAGTTTATAAATTTTAGATCCTTTATAGGAACTTAGTTGTATGTTTTATTGTTCTTCTAAAATGACCTAATTTTTTCTAGGAATTTCAATTTGGTTGGAAGGTCTTCTGAAGACTGACTACTGAGATAAAAGTAATTCATTTAAAATGGCTTTTTCCTTGGATTTTATTCCTATACCAAGTAGTCAAAGTCGTGTTAATTTGACAGCAAGAGCAATTGTATATGTATGGGTCTCAAAAACTTCCTAACTTTACTTAGGACACTGGCATCACATCAACTAGTCGTTCTGAACAATACCCCTCCTCCCCTTCCACGCACACACACACCAAAATTACAACCCTCACATGTAAGTTGTTCTTTCCTCTAGTACTCCGCTTAAACTCATATTGCCTTTCAGTAGCTAGTTGCTAGTAGCGAATGTACACATTAACTATACCTGTATTTTCTTGGTATAGTAGTTATTTCAAAATACTGGCATCTTAAATGAACTAAACAAGTAAGCATAAAGAGTTCTTCCTAAAAATGGATAAAATTTGACAATTTTTAGTCTTAAACTTCTTTCTTTAGTCTGTTAAAATTGGGACCTCACCATGAAAGGGCGTATTGCTTTGGAGGCTGGTAGCCAGTTAACTTGTCACCTGATCTTCATATGCAAAAGGTCTTTATTCCACTGGTCTGTGAGATCTGAAATCACAAAACCAAAAATACCCAACTGCTGGACTCACTGAGCAGATAATTATATTTCTAGAAAACTCACTTTTTTTCTTCTTCTCACTGTTTGAGCATGATGTATGCTCAAGGCTAAAGCCCTCCAAAACTGAGCTCAATGGAAATCACATCCCCAACCTTAAGAATTAAACCTTGAGCGCTAAGCAATGAGTAATATCAGCAATTCTTCAAGGACAATACCAAAAACTTCCTTGAGAGAAGACTACTTCCAAGAGGGCACAGTGAATGGTATTACCATGCACTATATGTGCATCAACTTTGATACATTCTGATTAAGAATGACAAAGAGCAAACATGGGCATTAAAAAAAAATGTAAATTGTTCTTGCTGTTGTTCTTTTCCAAGAAATACAGAAATGCAAATCGTAGCCAAAGTTGGACTGGTCAAATTTATACGTGGGGATGTGATGGGGTAGAAAGGTGTATTTTAACGATTCCCAAGCAATAGCAAAGGGTGCATGGGATTAGGAGCAACAGGTAAGAAAGTAAACCATTTATGAATTTGTCGATGGTAACGGATTATTCAATGTGTAAAGCTACAGAATGTATTTACAAAACGGTCCTTATAATTCATGTTTTAAAACTTTCAATAGCAACAAAAATACTAACTTTAGAACAGAGCTTGCTTGAAAACACTGGGGGAATGAGTGGTCTCTTAATTTTCTTAGCTGAAATTCACACATGACCACGCAGTGAGAAAATTCCACTTGAGCAACATTTTGGTATTTTTAATGGTAAGAAGCAGTTAAGACAATTTTCACATGACTCGAAGATTCACAAATTCAACTTAGCTTGGGCCAATGCTGATGTGAGGACAGTACTTTACCCACGGGCTGCTTCCAAATTACTTCCTGCTTCATTCAGATTTTTACTGGAGAATTGTCATCCTGCTACTGACCCCATTCAACTGGGTTGGGTTAAGAGATCAGCGGATTACCGCGCTAGTTAGGGTAGCTGTACGCCATATTGTGTTTTTCGCGAATGTTTATCGTTTATGTGTGTGCCTAGCATATGTTTGTACAAGTGTTTATCAATACAACTTTTAGAAAATCCCTGCCTCCTGCCTCTTCAGCATCCTTAAAAAGGCTAACAGCTTTAGGAGGGCAGGGCGTGGGGCGTATGGTGGGAGAAGACCAGAAAGCCACACGGACAGTAATGCATTAAACAATGTAAAAGAGAGTGCATTTCTTTTAAACTTTCAAAAAGCTTCCAATCGTTTTCTCTTAGCTATGGAAAAAGCGTAAACATTTTTTAATGTTTCCAAAGGGGCCCAAAGGAGGAGAGAAAGAAGGAAAGCTGTCTTCCCTTCCCATGCCCCCTTCTCTACAGTCGTAGCAGCGAAGCAGGCGGCGGCCGGTAGCTCCGGCGTCTGGAGGGGCGTCCAGCGGCTCTGGGCCAGGACCCCTCCCGCCCCCCAGTTCTCTGAAGACGCTCCAGATACTGCTAGAGCCACGGCAAGCGGGGAAGGGCGAGGAGGGAGGGGGCGGAAGACAAGCGGGCGCCTCTAGTAGCTCCTGAGCCCCGGCTAGTCCCCCTCAGCTCCTCTTCTTGGTAGCGGCAGCTCCAGGCGCGGGGAGTAGAAAGAAGGCAGAAGACACGTTTCCAGCTGCGGGACGCCCCGCCCGATCCTAGAACCCAGGACCCTCCCGCGTTCCCTCCCTCCGCGCCGGGTCAGGCGAGGCCACCGCCGCCGCCCGGCGCGAGGAGGGGCGCTCGGGGGAAGGGGCCGCCGGGGGGAGGGCACCCGGGGGAGGGGGCGCGCGCTCGGCCGGCCAACAGCCCGCGGGCTCGCCACTCTAACTCGCTCCCCCAACCCCACCCCGCGCCCCTCCTTTCCTGTCCCACCGCCCCCCACTCCAAGCGCCTCGCAGACGCCCCGTCCCCCACAGCACGCACACACCCCTCCCTCCAGCCCGCCCCACAACAAATTAGAGTTTTTGGCGTTACCTCCTCGCGCTCTTTAATCTTCTTTCCTCAACTCCTAAACTTCCCCCCGCCCCTACTTCTTCGGCAGAAGGCCCACATTGGGCGCCTCACGCCGCGAACCTTCTATCTTTTCCTGCTATTGGGTTGCCCCCACGCCACTCTTGGCTTCAGTGAGCCAATAAGAATGGGACGCCCCTCATGAGGTTGCCGCCCATAAACAAAATACACTCTTCCTCCTCCCCTCACCTGTCCCCGCCCCCATCTGACTCTTCCCTCATCTCTACCAGCTTCGATTGGGCTAGAAGAGGCCCAATCCGCTATCTCAGACACCCATTGGAGCACTGAAACTTCGCTCAGAGAACTGTTAACAGGCGATTGGTCAGCAGTCTTTCCGCTCCCCCCCATCACTCCGCGGCACCTTCGTCCACTCTGGAGAGGTCAGTCATATCTCGTTGTTCAGTGATCCGAGAGGTGGGAGGCTATTGGTTGAGAGGGCCCGTCAGACCGGACTAGACTGAGTCGTGATTGGTCAACACAGACACTATCATGTTTGGTTGTCTAACCTCCGCCGCGCCCACCTTTTTTCTCCAGGCCCCCGCCCCCTCCTAACTGCTTTTACTTTCTACGCATTTCTATTTCCTCCTTTATTTATTTATTTGTGATAAACTTAAATGACCTGGCGACGGAGGCGGGACTCGAGGCGAGGCCGAGGATGACGAGGGACGGCCGGGGGCCAATTGCCGAGGGGGCTGCCGGGTGAGGGGCAGCGGCGGTGGCCAGTGAGAGGCAGGTGTCTGGAGCGCGTTAGGCCTATGGAGTCGGGATGCCCCAGCGGAGGCGGCGGTTACCCGCTGTCTGGCGCGGCGACCTGGCGCAGGGAGCCGCGGGAGGGGAGGAGAGGGTGTCGCTGTCGCTGACGGCTGAGGCGGCAGGAGGGAAGCTGGATCCCGGGCGGTGGGAGGGAAAGCGGAAGACAGGGTCTGGCGAGGCGGCGGCGCTCAAGGCCACGCTGGGTCAGGTCAGGCTTGGTTCTTGTGGAGCGGGGTGCAGGTTGCCAAGCCAGGAGGTCGGCAGAGGCCGCTGAAGCAATGCCAGTGCTCTACGGGAAAATGCGTTCGTTCAGGAGGTTTAGAAAAATGCTATGTAAAGCAGTTTGGAGTAAGCCGCCGTTAATATAAATGAGAATATTATTCTAACGGGAGAAACAGATTGTTTCATACTACTAAACGCCTGAAGTACCAGCGACCCAACCCAAGCCCACAAAATTCAATATCCTGAGGGCTAGAAGGAACAAATAAAACAACACGGAAAATTAAATGCGGTTCAGATGCTTCAGTAAAACCTCCATCCTCATCCATTTGTCACTCAACCTAGCACTCCTCAGAGCCAAATTCTTACCAAGTGTTGGTCCAGTACTCAGGCATGGGGGAAATAGACGAGGCTTAAAGCCGGCAGGAAGCTCAGGGAGGATTCCTAAAAAGGATTCCTAAAAAGGGCTAAGAGGGGAAGGAAGAAAAAAAAATCGCTTTTCACTATACACACACACACAAAAAAAAACCTGCCAAAATTAAAAGTTGCAGTATTGGGGGAACTCAGCAACAATTTGTCACAAAATAAGGGACTTTATTAAAAATACCATGCATACAAATAATATACTGGATTTGCAATTTGAAAATTTTTTTATAGGACATGTATTTGATGTATAGTTTCTAATAGACTCAAGTCCTCTAATTTTTATCCTAGGCTTCCTTGGGACATACAGCATGCCTTAAAGAAAAAATTTTTCATGAAACTTGTTAAAGATGGTTAGGCAGATTTTATTCAGGACCACTGAGGTAGGTATAGATAGGATCATTGCAATTGAATTTTGCAGCCCAATTTGAGAGATTGGGCTCAATTTCATATTAAGAGTGGGCAAGTGGGAACTTTAGCCAAGGAAAAAAGGTGAGGGTCAGTGGATGGAAAATTGCTAAGAGGAAGCATTAGGGGTAAGGGAGATTTTGGCTAAACCAACCTAGCAGGATTCTTGCTGAAGACAGGCCAGGGTGATCAGACATCACCTTGGGGATGGTGGAAAATGAGGAACCTGATCATATATCTAGGGTAATGGGGGTTGGGGGGAGTTCTTGTTAAAGCTGTATTTTGCAAGGAAGTGTACAAATGCCTGGCTTTGATTAGCGGTCTTTGGCAGAACCTAAGCAAAATAAATAGGCCCTGGTGGAAAAAAATGTACAAGGCCTTGACCTCATAAATAACATTAGATCTACCTTCTGAAGAATATATGTATGAAGGTCTTAGAATCCACAAAATTATTGCATCAGGTGTCAAATTTGAAGACCAGTAAAGTGTACAAATTTCTATTACATCTGGAAGCCAAAACATTTTAGAATTTATGTATAAATCTTAGCTACAACACGATGTAGTAACCGTAGTTTAAGTATTCCATACAGAATAATCAGCTTCACATGAGAAAGTTCAGTAAAACTTAACAAAGGTGTTTAAATAGTTTAATTCCACAACTTTAACGAGGTGTAATAGCCACTCTCTAAGTACTACTTAATACTCATCCTTTTCAGCAAGTTTTTAAAGCAATTTTCAGTATATGGGCATGAGAGCTGTTAGGATTATAATGATAAGGCATTAGGAAAGCAACATAAAATATTCTAATTCAATATTAGTGATCAGGTGAGGCCTTGGATGTTACTGCCCCTATTTAAGATGGTGGTTATTTATACCAGTTCCCGTGATGTTAGAATCTGGGGTTAAAATGCTTCTGTCTATAAGGAATGCCTCAATCTTTATATTTACATTACACATGCACAGACCTCAACCACCAGCCCACCCCCCCCAGATATACAAACATTCCAAAAGATGTAGCAAGAATTCCATATAATGTTAAATAGTTTTCCTGTACACAAGCAATGACATAAAATGTAATGGAAAAAAAGATCCCATTTTACAACTGTGAAAAATGCTATAAAACATTTTCAATGGTAACAGTGAAACACTGTGTGATTTGTGTAGATTAAACTGTAAAATTGCTGTGGACGTCAACTAAGATTTACAAATGTCAAATTGCAAGTGACAGAAACCCAGTTCAAACCACCTTCACTAATTAAAAGAAAACCATTGGCTTGTGGTACTGGAATGATAGGGCTGTAGTTGGTCTCAGGCACAACTAGATCTGGGACTCAAGGAGGTCCCTGAGCCTTATGCTGAACATTTATTTTTTTTATCCTGTGCTTTTCTGGGGACTGTTCCTCCCAAAATCCAGTCATATGATTCAGATAGAACTACCAATTATAATGCCCACCTCCTGTTAGCAGGTTGAACACACCATCTAGTCCCTATAGGACCTGATACTGATTTTTATATATACTATGTAAACTAGAGATTCAGTTAATTTTATGTGTTTACATATTAACTTTGTATCCAGACATCTTGGTGAACTCTTTTATTCATCATTTATCAGTTGACTCTCTTGATTTTATGTAGAAATTCATATCATCTAACAGTGATAGTTTTTTGTCTCTTTTCAGTGTTTGTAATATATTTTTCTTATTTTGTTGGCCAGACTGACAGCAAAATGTTGAATAGTAGTTACAGTAGTGTGCATCTTTGTCTTATTTCTGCATTTTTGATGTTGCACCTTGAATTTTGTTTCTTGCTGGAAGTTCTGTTAAAGAAGTTGCTCTATCATCACAGCTTCCAGAGCACTGCATTTCAAAAATCATGAATGAATATTGAATTTTATCAAATACCTTTTCTAAATGTATAAAATAATCATAATTATTTTTATTTATTCTGTTAATGTATTGAATTATAATGATAGATTTACCTAGATAAATTTTCTTAATTTTATTACTATTCAGTAAATAATATGTTTAACTTACTATTATTTTTATTTTGGAATTTGCAAACTTCTGACATTAGTATTCATAAGTGGCATGGACCTTGTTGAACCTTTCATCCAATTTTGAAATTTTATTAGACTAGCTTCTTCGAATTAGTTGGGAAAATTTTGTCTTTTACCGTACTTATGTTTTTTTTCCTATTTTTAAAAAGGATAGGTCTTTATTTTCTCAATTCTGTAGTTTTTGGTTATTGTATCTTTCTACCTCTTCCTTAGTCATTTTGGTAATTTAAATTTTCTTACAAAAATATTTATTCTAGATTTTCAAGTTTATTTTTTAAATTTACATAATGTTACTTTTATCACTTATATTTTTAAAGTGTCCATAATTAGTGTCTATCCCAGCACCATATTTATTTCTTAGTGAACAGATTATTTTATTTGTTCGTGTATTTATTTGTTTATATAATTGTGTTTGCAATTTACCTATTTAGTTTTTAAATTGTTTTAGCTACATACATCTGAATCATCTTCCTGCATAAGGGGAATGTTATAATTTTACCTTATCTATTACCGTGTAATAAACTATTCCAAAACTTAGTAACCTAAAACAACCACTCATTTATTTGCTCCTGATTATGTGAATTAGCAATTTGGGCTCTACAGCTCTATGTTTGGGGCTTCGCTCCAGATCACACAAATGTCAAAAGTTCCACTTGTTTCCCCTTTATCCTATTAGAGTCACTCTATGGTAAGCCTTCTCAGTACATGCACAGACTCAATAGATACTCCTCAGGAAAAAGTAGTTGGAAAACGCAGCTTACCCAGGAGAAGCGCTTCTCTCTCTAGTATTTTAATTCATGAGTTCCTCTTTGCATCCACAAGTCTCTGATGTTTTTAAAAATATAGTTTTTGTGATTTATCTCATGTTTTTCCTAGTTCAAGTGGGTGTTATGGCCTGTTACTATCTTCTCCATCCTGTCTGGAGGCAGAAGTGAATTTTTAATTTCAGATATAGTATTTTTCAGTTGTAGAATTTCTGTTTGATTCCTTTTGATGAAGTTGTGTCTATGCTGAAATTTTCCATCTTTTCCTCTTATTCTAAACTTATTAAACATATTTATTGTAACATACTTGAGTAAAACTCCCACACCTGTGAGCTTGTATTTATTGTTGTTTTCCTTTCGTGTGACTCATTCATTCCTGTTTTTTAGCGTGGCTCATAATTTTTTACTGAATGCTGTATATTGTGATGAACAATTGTGGAGATTAAGCTTCTGGGAGGCAGAGTGCAAACACAAACAGATCACCTTGATCCTTGTAAAGGTTGGTGTTAGTGTTTATTCAGGCAGGTCTGTTTCAGGCAGATTTATTACCAGAGGCATAGCCTTTCTGGGGTCTCAAATAAAAGTCTGGGTGTTACAGTTTCTCCTAGAGTTTCTCCTTTACTTTAGCAATCTCTGAACTCCATCCTCCGTCTCCCAAGCAAGGAATTTCTGCTCAACCATAGCCTCATAGTTACTGTTTTGTTACTCTGTTGCATATCTAGCTTAAAAGTTCACAAATTCCTCAAGGGGAAATCAAACACAGAGTTTTAGACTGACTTCTCTGTCACTCCTTCCTCTGAAGTTTTGTCACTCAAGCTTCAATCACTTCGGCAGAGTCAAACCCTATCCTCTCTTGCCTCTTCCCAATGAGCCTGTAGCTTTCTACTCAGACTCTGTTCCCTCACTTTGTGAATTAGAAATGCCTCAGAGAAGGGGCCACGTTGCCTTTAGAGCTCTCTTTGTGCTTCCCTTCTCTCAGAAATCATAGCCCCTTAAACCCTGTTTGTATCAGCTGTCTTCAAATAAATGTTTTATATATTTATATTTTATTTGAGTTTTATCATTGTTTCTGCCACAGGATTAATCTAATATGAGCACTCCATTTTAACTAGAATTCCTGTGAATTAATATAAATCACTTCACCAAGCTGAGTATACAAACCCAGGCCACAAGTCTTTTAATACTCAAATGTTCCTAACCATTGTCAAATAGAGAAAGTATGACTTTCATCTAAACTCAGAATGTCCTAATGATAAGTCTGAGATTTTCAGAGTTGCTTACTAAGTCCAAGGGATCATTTTTACTCATTGCATCATGACCCGAATATGTGATTTATTCGCTAGGGAGGGTTTTTATTGATGCTGTTGCTTCCATCCAGTGTTGCTTTGAAAATTGATGGGTCTCTGTTTATGGTAGATAGTGTTTTAGCGTCTGATATGTATGTCACTACAGCTGGTTCCTCTCTGATTTCTGTAGTGTGGAAACCCCTTTCCCTGTGTCAGTGTCACAAGCGTGGGATTCAAATCTTATAGTGATTTCATTGTAGGGCTCTTTCAGAGAGAGAGAAAGGGAGTTTTCTCTTGGAAAGGTGGTGGCATCAGAAGGATTTCTTGCTTCAGCCATATGCTGAGCCATAACAAGCCCTTTCCTACAAACTTTGTGTCCTAATTCTCAAGTAAGAATGGAATTATTTCACTCATTGTCCTGAGGTCTGCTCCAGATTCTGTCACTGGTTAAATCACATTTTGGCTAAGGAAAAATTTATGATGATACCAAAGAGCAATCATTTAAATGAAATTTACCCAACAAGGTTCTCCCTTTCTGGGGCTCTGTGGTTCAGTGAATGCCTCAATTTTGACATGAGGACCACTTTTAGTGTTAAAGAATGTCCACAGATGTGGTTTATATTGGAAAGCTACTAGAGATGTATTAATTTCCTGGTGTGTTGTAACAAATTATCACAAACTTAGTGGCTTAAAACAACACAAATTTGTTATCTTACAGGCTTGGACATCAAAAGATCAAAATCAATCTCAGTGGGTTAAAATCAAGGTGTTGCAGGACCTTTTCTAGTTTCTGGAAGCCACTGCATTCCTTAGCTTGTGGCCCCATCCTCCATCTTCAAAGTCAGTAGCATAGCATTTTCTAATTGCTCTCTCCCTAATTCTGTCTAACACCTTCTTTTTCTAACTGTCATTCCTTGCCTCCCTCTTATGAGCATCCTTGTGATTACATTGAGCTACCTGGATAATCCAGAATAATCTCCGCATCTCAAGAGCCCTTAATCACATCTACAAAGTCTCTTTTGCTATGTAACACATTCACAGGTTCTGAGGTTTAAAATATGGACACCTCTGGGGGCAGAGGGGACGATTATTCATCCTACCACAGAAAGCTTCTTGCCACTTTCATCACTGTACTCTCAAATAAGCCCAAGGAATATAGGGCTCTAATTTTTAAAATTGAATTTAATATTCTAAACATAATTCCCTAGGTCTTAACAATAGTCCTTAAGCAGATCTTTCTTTTATAGAATTCCATAACCCGAGGATTAAACTGCTGAATTTCTATAGCTCAAGAATTTCAGGACTGTTTCCTAATGTGTAGACCTTCAGAGGGTTAGGGTGGATTAGGTAGAGATGGCAAGTAGGGTTTCTACATTGCTAATTGTTTTTTAGAGAACAGGTTTAAAATCTGTTCTTTTAAAATATTTTGAAATTATGCAACAGGCGTCAGTTTGGAAATAGCTCACTTTATCAGAGATCAATTACATATCTCTCACAGGGCAATGGAAAATACAATGGCATCTAATCAAGAATCACAGCCAGGAAGCTAGAGTCAGAAGAAAGACCAAACTGCACCAAAGTTTCTTCTTCGTCTCCCTCCACAAATCCAGTAAGCCTATTCTCTAATAGAGAGTTATTTTACTTTTTGTCTATTTGTAATTGGCAGAAAGAAACAAAAAGACCTTTGGTGACCTGTTTTTTTCTTGAAGAATATGATTTTTACATTATGACAGAGGTCTCCAGCTTTGTGAACCCTTCCAAAAGTGGATTATGCCTCTAGGTACAGAAATACTAACCCTCATCACCTGCTAGAGAAAATATAAGAGAAATTTGAGAGATTGGTTTATTTTTTACAAATCATGCATCCCTAAACTATTTGTGCAGAAAATTAATATGCCATGTATTAAATCTCCAGAGAAGATTTGTTTAAAACCTCTTTTAGTAACTCCAGTGTTTCTTCAGCGTCTTAGAATTTTAATGTTTCCAGGTTTATGAAATGCACCTAAATGATACTCTAAATGCCAAGGACATTTTAAGTTTCAAAACAGGATGCCTTTCTGAGATTAAAATTTAAACAACTGTCCTCATAAAAATCATTGGAAAGGACAGAAGCCACAGGGGGAAATGACAATAAACTTTTAAGTTTGAAGACGGAACTGGTATTTTGAAAAAAAAAATGCCTATTTTCAGCGCCTTTTAAAGATACACAATAAATTTGGCTGTTCAAGAATACACAAGTATATTATGTTAACTTGATTTTCTTGGCCTATTTAGAGATCATAAACGCCAAAAAAATGTAAGGCTTTTTTTCCCCAGTTTTTTAACAAGTCATCATGAAAAATGTTTTCCTTGCCTTCTAATCTTATCATTTCCTTCAAGCCTTCATAGGCTATACACTTTGCAAATAATGTTCAAAATTGTGAGACTGCAGTGCTGTCATTTTGAATGAAAATTTTTCTTTGGATCCATACACATCTGTCATTATGGCCAGTACTGATAAGCTTACTATGGGGCAGAAGGCTGGCTTTGGAACAAGAGATTTAAAAATGTTCAAGGGTTTGACTGAAAGGCTAGTACTGTTGAAAGCATATAAGAACTAAACACTTGGAATAGGTGGTTATATTTTCCGGAAATTGGGACGATTTAGATTTGTGGGACAAGCAAAGGAGTGGTTCCTTATAAACAAAAGGTCTAGGAGCATATAATCACAGCCCTTGCTAGCTCTTTTATTTCCTGTCACTCCTCAGGCATTTTAGTGCTTCCCATTATCAGCAGTGTAAGAGAAGTGGTACATATGTCTGAAGTAAATTTGAGTACCTTCCTAGAGGAGCAGAAGACCAAGGGAAAGGGAAGGAAAGCCATTTAGACCTATTGCCTGATTCTCATTTTGAACACCTTGATTTACTTTAATCTATACATACTGGATCAGTGCTTGCTTTCCTTGTTGTCAATATTACCTACACTTCAAATTTAGAGATAATATAAAATTTGAATTTGGTAGGAATGCAAAGCATAAACCTTGAAAATTATTGCATTATGCATTGTTATTTGCATTTATATATGATGATTTAAATATGATTTATATATGGCTTAAATATTGTAGGAAAAGTCTTTTTCTCATTCTCCCCGAAGGCTAATAGAAGTTTGAACTCTAAACATTCAGTTCTTTATGTACTGAACATATGTTTATTGTGAACTTCCTAACTTTGCTAAATATTGAACACATAAATACAAATTAGTCATGGTCCCTACTCATAACTAATCACACAGTCTACTAAAAGAAACATGTTAATTCTGTTACAATCTAATAAGGGCCATGGTGGAGGTACATTTTAATACCTAACATTTATTAAATACTATAAACCTAGGAACTGTATGTTCAGTTGATTTTTCTAATAGTTTTATGAGTTAAGTACAGTTATTATCTCCAGTAATACAGATGAAGAATTTAGGCTTAGCAAGGTTAAAAGCATAGTGAATTCAAGGAGTGTCAAATAGTTTACTATGATTGACATCTATGTTACAGTTGAGGTATCCTTTATTGTGGGATAGAATTGACTCTTGAGATTTTTCTTTTTTTGGTAGACTGGTTGAAATATCATCTAATACAGCTATCCTATTTTTCAATCTCTATGTTAACCATCAAACTTATGGCCTGCTTGTCTGATTCCCCCCAGTGCTCTGCCCAGTTGTCAGAGCCTAAGGGTGATGGGGGTGGAGAAAGTCTTGGAAAGAAGGGGCCAAAACCCCTCTAACAATAACAGATGCAGAAAAGGATAAAAAACAACACCCAAAGAGATATTTCCAAAACAGTAACTGCAGAGAAAAGAATGAAACCATAGGGATGTCAAACCTCTTGTGTCATATTGGAAGTTTTAGCCCTTAGCACTGGAGCCCACCAGTGCTCTTGGCCTTGATCCACATAATCTTTCTTTATTCATGATGGTGTTGGAAGGAGAGGAAGCCTTAAACCTCCTTTGGAAACTGGAGTATAAAATAGTTAATAATCCTCCAATGCGGGCATGTAGAATGGACATCTAACCAGCTATTGAGAGGGTGATGAAATTATCTAAACCATTTTTGAACTTTTTTGGTAAATTTTAGTCAGTACTGTCCTTTAAAGTAGCAAATTGGTTCTTTTGCCTGAATAATAAATTAAGATTTTCTGACCAATGGTCATATTATATTCAACTTAGTTCTTAAAGATCATGATATTTGCATTATTTCTGTTTTGTTTCCAAATCTGGTTCTTATAATGGCCTTTTCAATGGAGGAAGAATCCAGTCTTGGAGCCACTAAATTGTGCAAAACAAACACTACTGAATTAGTCAGGACTCTACATTTGCAAGTAGAAGAAACCCAACTCAAATTATTTTAAATGATAAATTATACTATATTAGCTTCCATGTGAAGATAGTACCTCATTGCTATTACCAGAAACCAGTCTCTCCTGTTCTTTCCTGGATTTTTTTCTTCACTTTGGCTTTATTCTCAGGTGGGCTATCTCTATGTAATGGCAAAGATGGTAATGAGAACTTCAGGCATACATGATCTTCAGCACAAACTGGTTTAAATAATAAATGTACTGGCCCACATAATAGAAGTCCAGATGTAGTACAGTTTTGGATGTGGTTTGATCAAACTCTCTGGGATTCTCTTAGCCCATCTTTGTGTATTAGCTGTAGTTATAGTGGTCCTAGGCCTAACAGATGCCACATCATCAGAGTTTTTCCCTAAATTATTGGACAGAAGTTCTGAATTTCATTCTGTGAGGACCAACTAAAGTCATCGCCCATTCTGGAACCAGTATCTAGAGCAAGAGATTTAGAAACTCTATTGATTGGCTTATATTAATCAGGACCCACTTCTGGAGTTGTATCAGTCTAACCCAAACGCCTGTTACATAATGGGTGGCAGGTAAGATGGATACTGAAAAAGGTTAATAACCAAAACCACGGAATGCATATTTCTGTAAAGTCCTGGGGGAGCGTTCCATCGACTGACACAAGCCTCAGGCTTATGTAGGCCCCACTGGATTAAAAGTAGAGAATGAGTGGGTCTCCATATGGCAGAGAGGAGTTTGGGAAGCTCTAGGTACTATACTAAAATATACTTTTGTACTATATGTACTATACTTTTTAGATCACATCTCCAATTGCTCTATTTTATATTCTGCATGGAGATTAATCTTGTCTACTACCATGGACACACAGACTAGAAAAATTATACTTTAGAATTCTTGAACACTAACAGCTGAATTTTTATTTAGAGTATGAAAAGATTAGATAATATTTTCCAATGAGTGGAAAAAATTGAGATTTACAGTACTTCTTGCATAGAAGGAAGCAATATTTGTTTTTCTGGAAATGAAAGCTGCAAGAAAGTAAATCATGTTTTAGGAGAAATTGGTAGAAAAAGACAGTTTCTCCGTATCCTTTCATAAAACGTGAGAATTAGCATGGCTTTCAAAGAAATGCAGTGGTGGCTGATACAGGGACTTAATTCTAATGAAAGGACACACAATAGTCTTTGGTATTAGGAAGAATATTTATGCAGTTTTTTCTTAATTAGAAAAATATAGTACAACTAATTTGATCCTGCATACATTTTAAAAAATAGATTATTGCCTTTCTTGCATCTTTATTGGTACCTTTAAAGTTAAAGTTGAAGCTTTAAAATTTTGTAAAAGTTTCAGATTCAAGTATAGACTTCCAAGGAAGGACCAAAGTTATGAGATGTAATTTAAGAATATTGCTAAGTAAAATACTTCCAAGGTACCCTGTCTTTGATTTATCTTTTCTATTAAAGGTTAATACTTTGAAATGTCAAAACATCACAGACTTGAGAAAAACTTCAGCCTTGTAGAGTTACTCTGTATACTTATATATAATGAGCCTCTAGCGTGCTGTCAGAATGCAGTGTGGAGCTGAAGCCTGAGAGATAATATCCCACCTCCCCTGCTTCTATGCCCCAAGGTGGGTGTGGTTAGTGGTGGGGCATTCAAACAGCTGACAATATACATAGCTGATATTTTCTGGCCCACCTTCATTTGTCACTCTGCCTCTCCATAGTTATTTTTTCACCTTCAGGTATGATTTTTATTTGTGCAGAGAACTGAGAAATGAAAAGTTTTTCCAGCAGATATTCAGTGCTGTGAATACACAGTAGTGGTTTAAGAAAGTTGCTGGTTGATTCTTCATTTCTAGTGGAGGTAAATTAAATGCAGGAGAAAACAATAGATTAGATAAACTGTTCTTTCTGCTATCTGGAAGAAGTCGTATAGGACACCCCATATCTGAAAGAAAGAATTCAGCTGTCATTATTGAAAATAGCATATAACGAATATATTTGGGATAATTTAAAAATTAGTTTTAGAAAGAATATCGGGATTAGATGTCACTCCAATTTAATATGGTCTCCCTGAGGATCTCAGTGTGTGAACACTGTGCCAGGTCCTTGGGGAAGATACATAATACCTCTACCTTCAAAGAGCTGATGGTCTCAGTAACTAGAAAGGCACACATGCAGCTTGCAATGAAAGACGCAAGACAGCATATAATAAATGGATAGTGTTTTAGTTAGTTATTTTCATATCCAGTCAAAAAAGACTCCCTGGGGGTTTTCATTAGAATTTATGTGATAAAAAGAGAGGTGACTTCTCATGGAGCTCCAGGATAAAAATCCATGCCATGGCAATATAGGAAGGTGAAATGCTAGAAACTTTCTGGATTCGAGGCAGCTAGTAGGACCCCTGCACAAATGCTCTTCCATTAGTGTGATATGACTACTTGCTAGGTATATATTTTTTCTCTGTCTTCCTCTCTGCTGTCCTCTCTTCTAGAGTTCAAGTTCAAATTCCTGAGAGAGAATCTGTTCGACTTAACTAATTTTGCTGAGCTTTTCTTGCCCAGCAATGGCCAGTGGGTAGACAGACTGTTTGTTGGGGTTGGGGAGAGGAAGAGTGGTCTGTGATGAAGGACACTGCTCCCTTGGGGTACCTCTTCCACCAGGCTTTGTAAGTGTATGGCAGGGGGTACCATAACCAACATGAAAACAGCAGTAAGCATATTGGTAATAAATGCTCTGGGAAATCAAAGAAGGGAGTACTTAATATGGAATTGTTAGCCTAGTGAAACTTCATGGCAAAGGGGGATTTGAACTGTGTCCTGAATGGTGAGCAAGAATCTAGTTGTAGAGACTAGGGAGGGAGGGATTCTAATATAAAAGTGTTGTACTACCTGAATAATAGCTACAAAACTCATAGTAACTGGGACAAATTTTTAACATAACTTTAAAAAATTTGACTGTGAGCCCAAAAACACTTATAGCATTTAATTAGTCAGATTAAGGACTAATTTTCTAGCTGCGGAGGTGAAGCCAGGAGCTTTTTTTTTTTTTTTTTAATCTCCCTACTAACTGAGTGGGTCTTTATGCAGAGATGTGATCTCAAAGTAGAGATAAGCATATGCTGACTATATTGCCATCCTAACATGAACTAAGAGGGGAATAAAAGGGAAAATCCCTAGCAAAGAGAAAGAGTTAGGAAGTACAGTTTCTTACAATTCCATGTGAATTATTTTAGCCAGTAGATTGAGGCAGAAGTGGAAGTATGTCAGTGGTCAGCCTAGGTCAAGAGGACTTGCTTTTTTTTTTTTTTTAATCTTTGTGCACTTCTGCCATTACCACAGGAAGACTAGGCCTCGCTGGCTTGCTGGACCCAGGAAAAGAATGAGAGACATGCAGATCATAAGTGCCCCAGCTGGGTTACTCCCATCAGCCCATTCTAGATCAGCCAGCCTCTAGTCAAATCACTGATGAATGAGCTAAGTAAATGCCACTGAGATTTAGAAGTTTTTTTTCACATAGTGAGAGCGGACACAGGCAGATTTCTTCAAAATATGTCTGTAGATGTGGTAGCTTTAAACAGAATGGGGTTGTGAGCATGACCGGCAAAGTGCCACAGACTTCCCTCCAGCAAAGAGGTGTTTCCTTTAAAGCCCAAGACATAGAGACCACAAACAAGTCAAAAGGTTGATCAAACAAACTCCAATAAGGAAAAATGTATCTCCCTGTGTAACCACATATACAAAAATCTTAATCCTTGGTGCTCTAGGCTCTGAGTATGGCTGGTAAATTCAATGTAATTGTTTTAAACCTGGCAGGGAAAGGAGTCCCAGCCATCTATTGGAAGGGCAAATCTATTAGCAGCTGAGACTTTCTCATACCTTTCCTTAATGTAAGCAACACTCATGGGGAGCTGTAGAAAATGCAGGACAACATAGATATTTGACAGGATCAGGAGTGCACATGGAGTTTCAGGTATGACTTGGGCCAAAACCCAGTATCCAAGAGCTAGACTTCCTCTGGGGAAGGATCTTGGCTTTATGAGGTGGGAATGTCAGTGTAGCTGTTAGAGTATCCTAGAGATGGTTGAGACTACAAAGAAGCTTTTCATAGCCTTTACTCCTTATGGCTCAGGGCAAGAGTGACCACCATTAGTATGCGTGGGGCATTTGTAAGCATGACAGCCAATATTGCAATTTGCCTCCCACATGCTACTTAATAATTTTACCTTGATTTTATTTAAATAATACTTTCTTTTGGTACTCTGTATAACATGTTTTCAAGGAAAAGGGGGAATACATGTAAAGATTTGTAAAATGTAGAATGAGATTTTCCCAGGCATAAGGTATGGCTCAAAACTAAAGAAGTGTGTAACGCTTAAAGGTATAAAGAACAGTGTACACCATTTTCTCTGTCTCTATATGTTTCTCCTGTGGTTGAAAAAACAAAATTCTTATATATATAAGAACAATTATTGACTATGGGAAAATCTTAACTGGCCAAGGAGCTTTCTGGAAAAAGTCTTATTCTATAAAATCTTTTAGGATAATATTCAGCATAATAAAGATAAGGTTGTAACAACAGCATTTAATTTTTTCTCTTTCTAAATTGGTAAATATGTTAGAAATAGTAAACTGTGCTATAGTCTAGGACAAACTACTATTAATTCTTTAAAAGCCTTTTAATTTATGACTATGCTATGGCAATGTGGTCAAGTAAACGAAGACTAATATAGGTATGAGTCAGACAGTAAAACATTATTATTCTTAATGTATTATACTTTTATGACCATACATCTAATTTTATTTGAAAATGTTAAACTTATGATAACGCAGAAAGGACTTCTTCCTTATGGTGTTAATTCTGAAAATTTTAGGCTTTAAGAACCAATTTTGGCATTTATGAAATGGATAAGATTTCTTGGTTCTTTTTATATTGTTAATACATGTAGGATAATATACCACTACATAAGTGTCTCCAGACATATAAATAACAACAAATACTGCTATAATATCCACCTTGAAATGAGTTTTTAATTGGTTTGATGACTATAGTAGCAATTCCCAAAATATGCTAGCTCTGTTTACTTTTAATTTTATTCAGCATATGGGCATAGGAAATCATTAGCATTTTCCAATTCCAAGGATGAATGTGTTTAATTTTAAAATAACTCAGAGCAGTTTCATGTTTTTCATCATGAAGTTCAAGCAAGAAATATAAATACAGAAACTTGGGTCTGCTGCTGTTTTTCTATATAAATTTGGTCAAGCTGTCAAGGATATGATTACAGAGAGCTTGTGGATGAACTATTTGGGCTTTCTTTAACCATCAACTCAACTGAACACATGGTGCAATATTATTTTCACCAATAAGCCAGTTATTGGAAAACATTCATACAGTGTAGACATGTTTTTAACCTCAATTTTGTCTGTCATCAATTCTGAATATTCTTTTCATACAGAGAAGAGGCTGTACTGATTGCTGCCATATCTGGTAGTGGAGTATCAGAAAATGACAGGAGTTTGGGTTTGAGTCTTAGTCCACACAGCCAGCTTGCAGTAAATATAACTTTCATCTCTTATTTCTCAACTGAATTTTATTTCAACTTTGAGACCTCATTCTCCTGAGTGTTGGAAACACAATCACTTTGGGATTATACCCCTGTTCTCCCACTGTTGAGTTCAAGATCCATGGAACTTGTAAAACGCCAAGTCATTGTGAGCGGGGATAGAGGGAATGGTTATGGAGGTAGTGGGAATGGTTCTAAAATATGGTTATATATATATATATATATAATGGAATATTATACATCCATTAAAAATGTTTACAGTTTTTATTAACAAAGGGGAAATTATTCTGATCACTGAGCTTAAAAAAGCATATTACAAAATTAAATGTGTAATATGACTTTATGTAAAAATGTGCATTAAAAATACAGGAATATGTCAAGATTAAAGCAGTGTTTGCCTCTAAGTAGTGGGTGCTTCTTTTCCCACCTGTTCATACTAATATCAGCAAATTTTCAGCCTGTGATCCTCTGCAGGATGTATTTTCTATAGAAACATCCTCAAATACAAAATACCACATCATTATAACAGATGGTGATAACTGATCCAGATAAGTCACTCTTACTTCCCACCATCCAACTGATGGGATCTTTGCCAAATGATCTCTCTAGGAAATCTTACAGTGCCCATGTTAAGAAAAAGTCTATTTTAGCTCTCTTTAAATGTTACAAAAACAAGGGAGCAGAAATGATGAAATATAGCCTTTAGTAGGGGTTTTTGAGTAAATTGTGTTTCTGAGACTAGCAACACCAGTGTTACCAGGAAACTTGTTAGAAATACAGATTCCTGAGCTCCTCTAGACCTGCCTAATCAGGAACTCTAGAGATGAGGCCTAACTGTGCTTTAACGAGCCTTGTAGGTGATTCTGATGCTTGACTGTAAGAGCAGCTGGCCTGAAGACCAAATCTGCCCACTTATTGTATATAAAATGTTATTGGAACACAACCTTGCTCACTGTCTACGGCTGCTTGAGGGCTACAATAGCAAGCTTGATTAGTTTCGACAGAGACCTTAAGGCCCACAAAGCCTAAAATATTTATCCTTTACAGAAAGTTTGCCAGCCCCTGATCTAGAAGGATAAAAACCTCTTGAATTTTAGCTCATACATATTTTTTCTCCCTTGGAAGTACAAAGTCTATGTTAAGCATTTACCCCATGACATGTGTTTTATGACAAAATATCTGTGAACTTATAACTTTATGCTGATGTGGATTCTATTAATGTAGAGACTTTTTGGGGAATGTGGAATGATCATTCTTGCCTACTATCATTAACTTCTGTTCTATAAATAAATATTAAATCAAAAAAATTCTTAAAAATGAAATCAGAAAGGCATATATTGCTGTGTTAAAGTGAGAAAATAAACCTAAAGGGTTCCACCTGCTGGTAGAAATTAAAAATGACTACAAATTAAAATGCATTTAAAAAATTATCTGGTAAGTCAAAAGTGATAGTTACTGAAGTTTAGATGGAAAGGACTATCATCTAGTTTATTTAAACAAACTGACATTGAATATAAAAATAAAATTATAATCCATTTTAATAGATTACACAAACATACAGGTAGCAAGTTTTTTTCTGACTATAAGCTTTGTGAAGGTATATTCCCATCACTAAAGTGCTATTATGCAAATATGTATAAATAATTTTGTCATATGATTTAGAGTTGCCTAAAGCACTCAATTGTAACAAAGTTTTGTATTTTTAATTTTAAAAACCATAAAGTTATGAAACTACAGAAACATATTTAGTAATAATTTTACTACTTAAATGGAAATTCTTCATTAAAGAATTTAGCATAAATATGTCATAATACATTTTATTTCTTAGAAAGGTAAATGTATCGGTCAGGACAGACTCTGCTATGCTGTGATAAAGGATGATGCCTAAATCTCAGTGGCTCACAACAACAAAGGTTGTTTTCTAGTTCACATCTGTTTTGGCTTGCCTGCAGGTCTTTTCCACATGTGTCTTCATTTTGGGACCCAGGTTGTTGAAACAGCTTTATCTGGAACATAACTAGACATCTTGACACAGAGAAAGAGACTCGACCCATACACAGATGTTTTCCTTTTTTAAAACGTCTGTATTGAGGTATAATTTCTATGCCATAAGTCTACCAATTCTAAGTGTACAATTCAATGACTTTCAGCAAATTTATGGAGCTGTGTAACTGATCACTGCAATCCAGCTTTAGAACATTTCATTTTCATCACCGCCAGAATATCTCCCATCCCCATGTGCAGAGAATTCCCATTCCTACTCCTGGCCCTAGACAAAAATTAATCTGCTTTCTGCCTAAAAATTTTCCCTTTATGGACATTCCATATAAATGGAAAGATATAATATGTAATCTTTTGTGTCTGACTTATTTCACTTGGCATGTTTTTGGGGTTCATCTATGTTGCAGCATGTATCAGTTTATTTCCTTTTATTACTAAATGATTTTCCATTGTGTGGCTAGATTGCATTTTTTTAATCCATTCACCAGTTGATGGAAATTTGTGTTGTTTCAGGTTTTTTACTATTACATGTAAAACTGCTGTGTACATCAACACACAGTATTTGTGTGGACATATGTTTTTATTTGTCTTGGTTAGATACCTGGGAGTAGGTTTGCTGGGTTGTATGATAAATCCATGTGTAACTTATTAAGAAACTGCCAAACTTTTACAGCGTGACTAGCCATTTTACATTCCTACCAGCAAGATATGAGAGTTCCACTTTCTCCATTTCTTTGCCAAAACTTATTATTATTTGTCTTTTTTATTATAGCCATTTCAGTGGGTATGGAGTGGTAGTTCATTGCAGTTTTAATTTAAATATTCTAGTTCAAATGACTAATATGGTTAAGCATCTTTTCATGTGCTTATTAACCATATCTTTGGTGAAGTATCTATCCAAATCCTTCACCAGTTTTTTTAGTTGTCTTCTTTTTGAATTTCAAGAGCTCTTTGTATATTCTGGATAAAATCTTTCTCAAATATATAATTGGAAGATATTTTCTCCTAGTCTCTGGCTTGTCTTTTCATTTTCTTAAAGTGTCTTTCGAAGCACAAAAAATTTTTAATTTTTACAAAATACAATTTATCAAATTTTTTTTCTTTTATGAATTATGCTTTGGTGTCACATCCAAGAACTCTTTGCCTAACCTAAGGTCATGAAGATTCTCTATTATGTTTCCTTCTAGAAATTTTATGGTTTGTGGTTCTTATATTTAGGTCTATAATTCATTTTGAGTCAGCTTTTGTGTTTAGTATGAGGAAATCTGCGTCATTCTTAATTTCTCCCCATTAAATTTCTGACTAGTTTGCCAGTCTATTGTTGCCCTAAACTTAATTCACAACTTAAGGATACCTGTGATATTGTCCCTCCTGATTGTCACAAAGTTCACTATTGTTTTTGACAATGCCCTGGATGTGGGAATTTTCCACTCTGTCCAAATCAAGTAGACTCAAGTAGTCTACTTCCTAGTAAAGTTGATGATTTTCATGGTCTGCCTGCCCTGAGGAAGGTGTAGGAGTAGCCCCAGGCTAAAATGCCATAAATACCTACTGTTCTTACCCAAGGTTCAGTAGTTTTTCTTGAGTAGATGTTTCTTGATTAACTATATGCCTTTGGTTGATTCTCATAGTTGGGATTTTTTTTTCAGGGTTTCTTTTTTGTTGTTGTTGTTGTTGTTGTTTTCTTTTTTGGGGAGAGGATTTGCCAGGCTCCTCACTCCACCATTCCAGAAGTCCCAAGCTCTCTGAAACAGTTTTCACAGCAGGATTTTAAAAGCTTTAAAACATAATAAAGTATGTTATTTCTATCTCGATTTCATGAGCCAAAGCAAGTCACATGTCATTTCTTTGTTCAACAAGATGGAGATAATCTTCCCATAGAGGAACATCACTGAGATGATATAGTAGGCAACTTCTGATATAGTTCCCAACGGTCTCTGCCTTCTGATATTCACACTGTTGTATCATCCCTTCTCAGTGCGTGTGGCCTAGACTTAGTGACTGTCACCTAATAAATAGAATTCAACAAAAGTGATGGAGTATCACTTCCATAATTAAGTTATACAAGACTGTTATGTCCATCTTTTTAGCTCTTGCTGGCTTTTCCTCATTCTTTCTCTTGCCTTCTTGGGTTGCTCTCACTGAAAGCAAGCTGTCGTTTTGGAGAAGTTCATATGGCTAGGAACTGAAGGTGACCTCTGGTCAACAGTCAGAACAAAACTGAAGTCTTCTGGGTAAGTCCAATAGCCTACAAGGAACTGAATGCTGCCAGCAACCAAGGAGTGAGCTTGGAAGCCAATTCTCCCTCAGCTGAATCTTGAGATGACTGCAGCCCTGGCTGACGCCTTGTTTGCAGCCTTGTTTGAGACTGAAGCAGAGGACCCAGTTAAGCCATGTCCACATTCCTAATCCACAAAAACTGTGAGATAATAAATGCTCACCAGCCACTAAGTTGTGTGGGTAATTTCTTATGCAGCAATAGATAACTAATACAGATAGTAACTAAAATATATGGTGAAGAGTCAAGTAATCTACCACAATAAACACAATAGATATGGAAGTGGACAGGCTGCTCTTTGCCATATACAAGATCAGTACTTCTAAACAAATAAAATTTTATTCGGAGTGGTTTTCCATGGGACTTATAACCTGACATTTGCCCTGAGTTTCTGTTATTTTATAAAATCATAAAATATTGGGGTCACAATTTCAGTAGCTCCAGAAACTAATTATAGAAATACTACTAAGCCACAACAAAGTAGGTATATTTTTGTAAAATGAGTTTGAGAACATAAGATTTCCTTGGGCATTGTTTATGGAGCGCTCTAATTTCTCATTGATTATTTAGTAACTGGTAAATGTTTTGGTGGCTGTCTACTCTTTATAATTTAAAATAGTATAGAAATGCTAAAATCAGCCCTCACTTATATAAAAAATTCTCAGTAATATAAGGGGAGATTCTTCCCAAGAGTAGAGTATGGAAAAGGAGACCAAAAAAAGTAACTTGATAGTGGAGAAACCTGACTAACGTGACCTCTAGCCCGGTGAGCAAGGTTAACATCGATAGGAATGAGTCATATTGATAGTGTATATCCTTGATAAGATGTCATGAGAATGCCACTTTTGCTCTGTGGTATTCCTCCCCAAAACACATTACCCCAATCCAATGATGAGAAAAACATTAAACAAAGCTTAGTGGAGGGACATTCTACAAAATACCTGACCAAAAATTCTCAAAATTTTCAAAGTCATCAAAACCAAGGAAAGTTTGAGAAACCATCATAACCAATACTGAATACAATGTGGTATCCTGAAATAGAAAAAAAAAAAAGTAAAAATGAAGGAAATCTGAATAAAGTATGGCCTTTAGTTAATGATAATGTATTAGTATCAGTTCATTAATTGTGACAAATGTACCTCACTAATGGAAGATGTTAATAATAAAGGAAACTGGTTGTGGGATAAAGGGGAACTCTATTATCTTTGCAATAAAATTCTTTAAATATAAAATTTCTCTAAAATAGTTTATTATAAGATACAAGGGGAGAAATATCTCTTAATAGCAACAAAATTATGAAATTTCTAGAAATTAAGAAAAATATGCAGGATCTATATGAAGAAAACAATTTTTCTAAATAAGCAAAGTGATCAAAAGTAGACTTGAGGGCTTCCCTGGTGGCGCAGTGGTTGAGAGTCCGCCTGCCAATGCAGGAGACACAGGTTCGTGCCCTGGTCCGGGAAGATCCCACATGCCGCGGAGCGGCTGGGCCCGTGAGCCATGGCCGCTGAGCCTGTGCGTCCAGAGCCTGTGCTCCGCAACGGGAGAGACCACAACAGTGAGAGGCCCGCGTACCGCAAAAAAAAAAAAAAAAATTCCCCAGTTTTGCTGTTGGGGAGACACTGCTTTGGGAAAGATCCCTGATGTTCGTCTTACTTGATGCAGGTAATAAATCCTTCCTTCTCCCAATCTTTGGCTTGGTTGTGTCTTTTGGCTTGATATGCACCAGGAGGCAAACCCAGTTTGGGGGTAACAAAACTACATTTTAAAAACAAAATAAATGTGACGATGTATCCAATCACATATTAAAACATAAAGTTATACTCATTAAAATACTGTAGCACTGGCAAAATAATACAGTATTGTGTATATATAGTATATATAGTATTTATCATATATTGTATTTATCAATTAATATATAGTATTTATCAATTTCATATAGAACTGAGAGTACAGTGCTGAGGAAGTCATATTATCGCTGCCCTCATGGAGCTTACAGTCTGTTGGGTTGCACCCCACAGGCCTGCAAGCCCTGTAGTTGCTCAGCCTCAAGAGTGAAGAAAGAACCCAGAGACATCAATGATTTAATGTACGGGGGAATCTTACACATCTGAAGCAAGTTCCTGGAGCAACACTCCACCATGTGGGGCAGATGTATAGATAGGAATAGGAAGGTGGGGATGGAGAGGGAGGTTACCAGTTATAGAGGAAATTGATGTCAGGGAAACCAGCAGAGGGGCACATCCCTGTGATAAACTGTCATAGTGGAGATGGTTCTGATGTAAAGATTAGAACAATCACTAGCTAGGGCTGGGGGCAAGTATAGACATTTACTGATTAGGCACGATGATTAAGAGGGAAGGTCAGTCAGGTAAGTAGGGTGTAGGTGAGGCAGGGACTGGTAGAGTAGGGGATGTACAGAGAGCAAGAGAACAGCCATGTTGGGTGGCCTGATCATACACAGTGTTAGAGAAGTTAGCTATTGTTTACAATTACAATACAAATGTACTTAGTGAATCAGAGAGTATATACTAGAGGAAACTGTACTTTAGTAAAGACTGAAAGAATTTTAGTTAGCTTGGTGTAGGAGGGAAAACAGTTAAAAGATCACAATAGGCAAGGTAAACAGTCCATGTAAAGGCTGGACTTCACAACTTCAGAAAGATGTCCAGTATGACTAGACATGGAAACCAAAGGGAAGAGTCATGAGATCAGTGGCTAGAGAGTTAGGCAAGTGCCACATTGCAGAGTCTTGTTGAGAGTTTTAGTTTACCCTAAGGACGTGGGAAATCATTGGGGATTTTTAAACTGAAGAAAGATCCAGTCAGATTAACACATGTAAAATATTACTTTGATTTCCCTGAGAAAAATGAATTGAGCCAGGAGGTATGCTAAGAGATAAGAAGCTGTTGCAACAGATGACATTATGAAGATTTAACAGTAAAAGGAAGAATAGAAAGATGATGAAGGCTTGAGTTATGGCAGTAACAGTGAGGTTGAAATGTACAAATAAGAAATTTATTATTGTTATTTAGGAAATTTATTGGCCAGCTTTTCAGTAGGAAAAAGACTTTCTAAACATAGTAGTAATAAAAACACCAAATAATTGACTTGATTGTGTTAAAAATTATTTGTACCTAAAAAATTTCAGGCATGTGATAAACAGTCAAGAGAAAGGAGTTAATATTTGTAATAAAATAAGAAAAAGATGAATATTCTAATGAAGAATAGGCAAAGAACATTAATAGACATTTTGTAAAATGAGATTTACAAGTGGTTGAGAAAAATATTACAACTCAGCAATAATAATTTCTATAATAGTCAATAATAACTGCAGATTTTAAAATAATAGAGTGCTAATTTTAATTTCTGGAAGAGGTAGATGAAAATCAGTGATAATATCCAGTATTGGTGAGGATGTGGGGAAAAAAGTTATCTCACAATTCTAATGAAAGTTTAAATCAGAATTCTTTTTATACAGGACATTTTAGCCATATATATGTATAAAGAATTTTTAACATAAAATAATTCCAGAATTTAACCTAAGGAATTAATCTGTGATGTGAAGAAGTATTTATGTAATACTATATTTTCACTATAACACTACTTATAATGGTGAAAACAATTTTTAGCAAGATAAATGCCCAACATTAGGAAACTTTAAATAATGGCAAGTGAGAAATTACTTGGAGTCATTGAAAATGATATTTTTGGAAAAATTTAATGACATTGAAAAACTCTTATGACCTAATTTTGAAAGAATAAAATTTTAACACAATATTTATATGGTAATATCCCAAATAAATAATGATATATTTTTAAACAATTATTTCACACAAAATTAATACATATTCATTATAGAAATTTTGAAAATGCAGAAAATTCTAAAAACAAACAGAAAAATTAGGTCATTTATATTTTCAGCACCCATGAGTAAATACTATTGATGTTTTGGGTGACAATTTTGAATTTTCTTCTTAAATTTTCTGGGTATATGAAGTTCCAAGACTCAGTTTTTGTTTGTTTGTTTTCCATCAGTAAAATAGGCTTACCTTACAGATTTGATGTGAGAATTAATGATTGTAATATTTAAAACTCTTGGTTGCAAGTGACAGAAACCTACTACAAACTCGATGAAGCAAAATAGTTATTGACTCATGTAACTAGAAAAAAAGAAAAACAAAACAGAATAATAGAGTCTAACTTTAGACACCGCTAGATCCAAATTGGGATACATTTTCAGCAATTTTCTTTACTTTGTTTTCCACAGTGCAGATTTCATTCTCATGCACCTCTCGCCAAGTTGGACCTAGGGGTTCCAGGTTTACAGTTTATAAGCCTGGTGCCTCTTTCCCAATAGTTATAACAGAAGTTCAGAGATGAAGTCTAATTGATGTAGCAAGTTCCCATACCCCATGCCTGAATCAATTCTGTAGCCCGAGGGGATATACTTTGTTGAGATACAAGGGGGTCAGCTCCAGCTGAATCACAGCAACTGAGAGTTGAAAAGGAAGGTATAGCTTGAAGATGGCGGAAGAGTAAGACGCGGAGATCGCCTTCCTCCCCACGGATACACCAGAAATACATCTACACGTGGAACAACTCCTACAGAACACCTACTGAAGGCTGGCAGAAGACCTCAGACCTCCCAAAAGGCAAGAAACTCCCCACGTACCTGGGTAGGGCAAAAGAAAAAAAGAAAAAACAGAGACAAAAGAATAAGGACGGAACCTGCACCAGTGGGAGGGAGCTGTGAAGGAGGAAAAGTTTCCACACACTAGGAAGCCCCTCCGCGGGCGGAGACTGCGGGAGGCGGAGGGGGGAGCTTCGGGACCGCGGGGTAGTGCACACCGACGGGTGCGGAGGGCAAAGAGGGGAGATTCCCGCACAGAGGATCGGTGCCGACCGGCACTCACCAGCCCGAGAGGCTTGTCTGCTCACCCGCCGGGGTGGGCGGGGCTGCGAGCTGAGGCTCGGGTTTCGGTTTTGGACGGAGCGCAGGGAGAGGACCGGGGTTGGCGGCTTGAACATAGCCTGAAGGGGTTAGTGCACCACGACTAGCCGGGAGGGAGTTCGGGGAAAAGCCTGCACCTGCCGAAGAGGCAAGAGACTTTTTCTTCCCTCTTTGTTTCCTGGTGCGCGAGGAGAGGGGTTTAAGAGCGCTGCTTAAAGGAACTCCAGAGACGGGCGCGAGCCGCGGCTAAAAGCGCGAACCCCAGAGACGGGCGCGAGCCGCGGCTAAAAGCGCG
>NW_021703767.1:61259935-61260246 GCF_005190385.1 Monodon monoceros
AAAAGCGCGAACCCCAGAGACGGGCGCGAGCCGCGGCTAAAAGCGCGGACCCCAGAGACGGGCGGGAGACGCTAAGGCTGCTGCTGCCGCCACCAAGGGGCCTGTGTGCGAGCACAGGTCACTCTCCACACCCCTCTTCCGCGGAGCCTGTGCAGCCCGCCACTGCCAGGTTCCCGGGAACCAGGGACAACTTCCCCGGGAGAACGCACGGCGGAACTCAGGCTGGTGCAACGTCACGCCGGCCTCTGCCGCAACGTCACGCCGCCTCTGACGCCTCTGATGCAGGCCCGCCCCGCACGCAGTGCCCCCCC
>NW_021703767.1:61260346-61263956 GCF_005190385.1 Monodon monoceros
CGTCACGCCGCCTCTGACGCCTCTGATGCAGGCCCGCCCCGCACGCAATGCCCCTCCTTCCCCCCCCCCACCCCCGGCCTGAGTGAGCCAGAGCCCCCGAATCAGCGGCTCCTTTAACCCTGTCCTGTCTGAGCAAAAAACAGACGCCCTCCAGCGACCTACACGCAGAGGCAGGGCCAAATCCAAAGCTGAGCTCCTGTGAGCTGTGAGAACAAAGAAGAGAAAGGGAAATCTCTCCCAGCAGCCTCAGAAGCAGCAGATTAAAGCTCCACAATCAACTTGATATACCCTGCATCTGTGGAATACCTGAATAGCGAATCATCCCAAATTGAAGAGGTGGAATTTAGGAGCGAGATCTATGATTTTTTTCCCTTTTCCTCTTTTTGTGAATGTGTACGTGTATGCTTCTGTGTGAGATCTTGTCTGTATACTCTTGCTTCCACCATTTGTCCTAGGGCTCTATCCGTCCATGGTTTTTTAAAAAAATTTTTTTTCTCAATAATTAATTTTAATTGTAATAACTTTATTATACTTTACCTTCGTTCGTTCTTTCTTTCCTTCCTTCCTTCCCTCCTTTAGACAACGAATCACCCCAAATTGAGGAGGTGGTCTGTGAGAGCAAGATTTATGATTTTTCCCCCTTTACCTCTTTTTGTGAAGGTGTATATGTATGCTTCTGTGTAAGATTTTCTCTGTATAGCTTTGCTTCCAACATTTGTCCTAAGGTTCTATCCGGCCCTTTTTTTTTTTTTTCCTAAATATTTTTCAATTCAATAACTATATTATACTTTATTTTAATTTTACTTATCTTCTTTCTTTCTGTCTTTTTTCCTTCTTTCCCTCCTGCCTTCCTTCCTTCCTTCCTCCCTCCCTCCCTCCTTTCTTTCCTTCTTTGCTTCTTTCTTCCTTCCCTCCTTTCCTCCTTTCCTTCTTTCTTTCCTCATACTTCTACTAATTCTCTCTACTTTTTCTCCCTTTTATTCTGAGCCGTGTGGATGAAAGGCTCTTGGTGCTCCAGCCAGGAGTCAGGGCTCTGCCTCTGAGGTAGGAGAGCCAACTTCAGGACACTGGTCAACAAGAGACCTTCCAGCTCCACATAATATTAAACGGCGGAAATCTCCCAGTGACCTCCATCTTAACACCAGCACCCAGCTTCACTCAACGACCAGCAAGCCACAGTGCTAGACAACCTATGCCAAACAACTAGCAAAACAGGAAAACAACCCCACCCATTAGCAGAGAGGCTGCCTAAAATCATAATAAGGCCACAGACACCCCCAAACACACCACCAGATGTGAACCTGCCCACTAAAGAGACAAGATCCAGCCTCATCCACCACAACACAGGCACTAGTCCCCTCCACCAGGAAGCCTACACAACCCACTGAAACAACCTTAGCCACTGGAGACAGACATCAAAAACAACGGGAACTACGAACGTGCAGCCTGCAAAAAGGAGACCCCAAACACAGTAAGATAAGCAAAATGAGAAGACAGAAAAACACACAGCAGATGAAGGAGCAAGATAAAAATGCACCAGACCTAACAAATGAAGAGGAAATAGGCAGTCTACCTGAAAAAGAATTCAGAATAATGATAGTAAGGATGATCCGAAATCTTGGAAGTAGAATGGACAAAATGCAAGAAACAGTTAACAAGGACCTAGAAGAAATAAAGATGAAACAAGCAATGATGAACAACGCAATAAATGAAATTAAAAGTACTCTAGATGGGATAAATAACAGAATAACTGAGGCAGAAGAACGGATAAGTGACCTGGAAGATAAAATAGTGGAAATAACTACTGTAGAGCAGAATAAAGAAAAAAGAATGAAAAGAACTGAGGACAGTCTCAGAGACCTCTGGGACAACATTAAACGCACCAACATTCGAATTATAGGGGTTCCAGAAGAAGAAGAGAAAAAGAAAGGGACTGAGAAAATATTTGAAGAGATTATAGTTGAAAACTTCCCTAATATGGGAAAGGAAATAGTTAATCAAGTCCAGGAAGCACAGAGAGTCCCATACAGGATAAATACAAGGAGAAATACGCCAAGACACATATTAATCAAACTGCCAAAAATTAAATACAAAGAAAGCATATTAAAAGCAGCAAGGGAAAAACAACAAATAACACACAAGGGAATCCCCATAAGGTTAACAGCTGATCTCTCAGCAGAAACCCTACAAGCCAGAAGGGAGTGGCAGGACATACTGAAAGTGATGAAGGAGAAAAACCTGCAACCAAGACTACTCTACCCAGCAAGGATCTCATTCAGATTTGATGGAGAAATTAAAACCTTTACAGACAAGCAAAAGCTGAGAGAGTTCAGCACCACCAAACCAGCTTTACAACAAATGCTAAAGGATCTTCTCTAGACAAGGAACACAAGAGAAGGAAAAGACCTATAATAACGAACCCAAAACAATATAGAAAATGGGAATAGGAACATACATATCGATAATTACCTTAAATGTAAATGGACTAAATGCTCCCACCAAAAGACACAGATTGGCTGAATGGATACAAAAACAAGACCCTTATATATGCTGTCTACAAGAGACCCATTTCAGACCTAGAGACACATACAGACTGAAAATAAGGGGATGGAAAAAGATATTCCATGCAAATGGAAACCAAAAGAAAGCTGGAGTAGCAATTCTCATATCAGACAAAATAGACTTTAAAATAAGGACTATTACAAGAGACAAAGAAGGACACTACATAATGATCAAGGGATCGATCCAAGAAGAAGATATAACAATTGTAAATATTTATGCACCCAACATAGGAGCACCTCAATACATAAGGCAAATACTAACAGCCATAAAAGGGGAGATCGACAGTAACACATACATAGTAGGGGACTTTAACACCCCACTTTCACCCATGGACAGATCATCCAAAATGAAAATAAATAAAGAAACACAAGCTTTAAATGATACATTAAACAAGATGGACTTAATTGATATTTATAGGACACTCCATCCAAAAACAACAGAATACACATTTTTCTCAAGTGCTCATGGAACATTCTCCAGGATAGATCATATCTTGGGTCACAAATCAAGCCTTGGTAAATTTAAGAAAATTGAAATTGTATCAAGTATCTTTTCTGACCACAACGCCATGAGACTAGATATCAATTACAGGAAAAGATCTGTAAAAAATACAAACAAATGGAGGCTAAACAATACACTACTTAATAATGAAGTGATCACTGAAGAAATCAAAGAGGAAATAAAAAAATACCTAGAAACAAATGACAATGAAAAAACAACGACCCAAAACCTATGGGATGCAGCAAAAGCAGTTCTAAGGGGGAAGTTTATAGCAATACAAGCCCACCTTAAGAAGCAGGAAACATCTCGAATAAACAACCTAACCTTGCACCTCAAGCAATTAGAGAAAGAAGAACAAAAAAAACCCAAAGCTAGCAGAAGGAAAGAAATCATAAAAATCAGATCAGAAATAAATGAAAAGGAAATGAAGGAAACGATAGCAAAGATCAATAAAACTAAAAGCTGTTTCTTTGAGAAGATAAACAAAATAGATAAACCACTAGCCAGACTCATCAAGAAAAAAAGGGAGAAGACTCAAATCAATAGA
>NW_021703767.1:61264056-61370648 GCF_005190385.1 Monodon monoceros
TAGCCAGACTCATCAAGAAAAAAAGGGAGAAGACTCAAATCAATAGAATTAGAAATGAAAAAGGAGAAGTAACAACTGACACTGCAGAAATAAAAAAAATCATGAGAGATTACTACAAGCAACTCTATGCCAATAAAATGGACAATCTGGAAGAAATGGACAAATTCTTAGAAATGCACAACCTGCCAAGACTGAATCAGGAAGAAATAGAAAATATGAACAGACCAATCACAAGCACTGAAATTGAAACTGTGATTAAAAATCTTCCAACAAACAAAAGCCCAGGACCAGATGGCTTCACAGGTGAATTCTATAAAACGTTTAGAGAAGAGCTAACACCTAACCTTCTCAAACTCTTCCAAAATATAGCAGAGGGAGGAACACTCCCAAATTCCTTCTACGAGGCCACCATCACCTTGATACCAAAACCAGACAAGGATGTCACAAAGAAAGAAAACTACAGGCCAATATCACTGATGAACATAGATGCAAAAATCCTCAACAAAATACTAGCAAACAGAATCCAACAGCACATTAAAAGGATCATACACCATGATCAAGTGGGGTTTATTCCAACAATGCAAGGATTCTTCAATATATGCAAATCTATCAATGTGATAAACCATATTAACAAATTGAAGGAGAAAAACCATATGATCATCTCAATAGATGCAGAGAAAGCTCTCGACAAAATTCAACATCTATTTATGATAAAAACCCTGCAGAAAGTAGGCATAGAGGGAACTTTCCTCAACATAATAAAGGCCATATATGACAAGCCCACAGCAAACATCATCCTCAATGGTGAAAAACTGAAAGCATTTCCACTAAGATCAGGAACAAGACAAGGTTGCCCACTCTCACCACTCTTATTCAACATAGTTTTGGAAGTTTTAGCCACAGCAATCAGAGAAGAAAAGGAAATAAAAGGAATCCAAATCGGAAAAGAAGAAGTAAAGCTGTCACTGTTTGCAGATGACATGATACTATACATGGAGAATCCTAAAGATGCTACCAGAAAACTACTAGAGCTAATCAATGAATTTGGTAAAGTAGCAGGATACAAAGTTAATGCACAGAAATCTCTGGCATTCCTATATACTAATGATGAGAAATCTGAAAGTGAAATCAAGAAAACACTCCCATTTACCATTGCAACAAAAAGAATAAAATATCTAGGAATAAACCTACCTAAGGAGACGAAAGACCTGTATGCAGAAAATTATAAGACACTGATGAAAGAAATTAAAGATGATACAAATAGATGGAGAGATATACCATGTTCTTGGATGGGAAGGATCAACATTGTGAAAATGACTCTACTACCCAAAGCAATCTACAGATTCAATGCAATCCCTATCTAACTACCACTGGCATTTTTCACAGAACTAGAACAAAAAATTTCGCAATTTGTATGGAAACACAAAAGACCCCGAATAGCCAAAGCAATCTTGAGAACGAAAAAAGGAGCTGGAGGAATCAGGCTCCCTGACTTCAGACTATACTACAAAGCTACAGTAATCAAGACAGTATGGTACTGGCACAAAAACAAAAAGATAGATCAATGGAACAGGATAGAAAGCCCAGAGATAAACCCACGCACATATGGACACCTTATCTTTGATAAAGGTGGCAGGAATGTACAGTGGAGAAAGGACAGCCTCTTCAATAAGTGGTGCTGGGAAAACTGGACAGGTACATGTAAAAGTATGAGATTAGATCACTCCCTAACACCATACACAAAAATAAGCTCAAAATGGATTAAAGACCTAAATGTAAGGCCAGAAACTATCAAACTCTTAGAGGAAAGCATAGGCAGAACACTCTATGACATAAATCACAGCAAGATCCTTTCTGACCCACCTCCTAGAGTAATGGAAATAAAAACAAAAATAAACAAATGGGACCTAATGAAACTTCAAAGCTTTTGCACAGCAAAGGAAACCATAATCAAGACCAAAAGACAACCCTCAGAATGGGAGAAAATATTTGCAAATGAAGCAAATGACAAAGGGTTAATCTCCAAAATTTACAAGCAGCTCATGCAGCTCAATAACAAAAAAACAAACAACCCAATCCAAAAATGGGCAGAAGACCTAAATAGACATTTCTCCAAAGAAGATATACAGAATGCCAACAAACACATGAAAGAATGCTCAACATCATTAATCATTAGAGAAATGCAAATCAAAACTACAATGAGATATCATCTCACACCAGTCAGAATGGCCATCATCCAAAAATCTAGAAACAATAAATGCTGGAGAGGGTGTGGAGAAAAGGGAACACTCTTGCACTGCTGGTGGGAATGTGAATTGGTTCAGCCACTATGGAGAACAGTATGGAGGTTCCTTAAAAAACTACAAATAGAATTACCATATGACCCAGCAATCCCACTACTGGGCATATACCCTGAGAAGACCATAATTCAAAAAGAGTCATGTACCAAAATGTTCATTGCAGCTCTATTTACAATAGCCCGGAGATGGAAACAACCTAAGCGCCCATCATCGGATGAATGGATAAAGAAGATGTGGCACATATATACAATGGAATATTACTCAGCCTTAAAAAGAAATGAAATTGAGCTATTTGTAATGAGATGGATAGACCTAGAGTCTGTCATACAGCGTGAAGTAAGTCAGAAAGAAAAAGACAAATACCGTATGCTAACACATATATATGGAATTTAAGGGGAAAAAAAGGTCATGAAGAACCTAGGGGTAAGACAGGAATAAAGACGCAGACCTACTGGAGAACGGACTTGAGGATATGGGGAGGGGGAAGGGTGAGCTTTGACAGGGCGAGAGAGAGTCATGGACATATACACACTAACAAACGTAGTAAGGTAGATAGCTAGGGGGAAGCAGCCGCAAGGCACAGGGATATTAGCTCGGTGCTTTGTGACAGCCTGGAGGGGTGGGATAGGGAGAGTGGGAGGGAGGGAGACGCAAGAGGGAAGACATATGGGAACATATGTATATGTATAACTAATTCACTTTGTTATAAAGCAGAAACTAACACACCATTGTAAAGAAATTATACCCCAATAAAGATGTTTAAAAAACAAAACAAAAAAAAAAAAAAAATAGAAAAGGAAGGTATACGAAATCAAAATTAGCACTGTAATCAGAATAAGGAGGAATGCATAGTGGGTTTACAAAAACAATAGAGATCCACTACAAAGATAATGTGCCTAGTTCCTTGCCCGACATACACCAGGGTTCCTCAAAGTGACAATATTTGTAGTATTTTTAGATTCAACAACTACAGTTAATTTCTGTGAAGGCTATAAAACTACAGCCCTTGAAACAGGTTTTGAGAAGTCATTTTTTAATGCTTTCTTGCCTATAGTAGTTCTCTAATCCCATTGTAGTTCTTTCATTCTTTTATCCATTCATCTGACAATGATCAAGTAGCCATATGCCATAACTATTGTTATAAGGCTAGGGAAGATTAAAATCTGTTTTTAGAACTTACTGTTTTGTAAGGGTGATATGTGCACATATTACTTTTTAGAAATTGTTAACAATTACAAAAGAGATTCAGAGAACATACTTTGGGCATTAGAGACTGCTTCCTGCTTGGGGCTAAATCAGGAAAAGCCTTAAGAACTAGTTTATATCCTAAAGAATGCAAGAAATTGGACAAGTGGAAGTGAGAGATTAAACACTCCTGTGTTCAAGTGAACACCTTGAGCAAAAACATAGAAGCTGGAATGTGTAGAGTGCACTGAATGTTGAGAGCAGTTCAGTTTGCTAGAGTATGAAGATGACTTGTGGGAGATTATAAAATGATAGGTTAGCTTTTGTGATAGTGAAGACCACCCCATGAGAACACACCTCTGGCTGGATTGCTCAGTTCTTCTTTGGAGGAGTTAAAGGAAACATAAGAAGTACTTGAAGCCGAGTTCTAACTCCTTCTCCTGGCTGCCATAAAACTGAGTGATTATCAGTCCAAGGGGCTTCAGTTTACTTCACGAATGTGTGGCATTGCTTTCAGATGATTAATCTGACAACAGCAGCAAAATGAGAGATAGAAAACTGAAAAAATGGTAAGGAAGCCAATACTAAGTTGATGATGATTGGTGGTTGAACTGGAAAACTGTTGGTGAGAATAAAAAGGAAGTGTTGTGTGTTACAGATATTGAGGAGGTAAAATCAGTAAGATTTTGTAATTGGACCTATAGATATGGGAGCTGGAAGGATTCTTAAAAGGTCATTAGAAGGGTGATGTCTTAGTCCATTAGAGTTGCTATAACAAAATAACATACATTGTGTAGCTTATAAAGAAACAGAAATTTATCTCTCACATCTGAAGGCTGGGAAGTTCAGGATCAAGGAGGCAGCAGATTCAGTGTCTGTTGAGTCTTATTCCTGTTTCATACACCGCCATCTTCTTACTGTAACCTAACATGAAGGAAGGGGGCAAGGGAGCTCTCTGAGGTCTCTTTTTTAAAGGCGCTAGTCCCATTCTTGAGAGCTCTGCCCTTATGACTTAATCACCTCTGAGAGGCCCACTTCCAAATACCATCACATTGGGGATTAGGTTTCAACATACAGATTTGGGGGAGACACAAACGTTCAATCTAAGGCCGATGATATTGCCATCTTTGGAAATAGGGAAATTAGGCTTGTTGTGAGGGAAGTGGATGAATATTATTTTAGACGTTTTGAGTTTGATGGACTAATGGGGGAACACCAAGTGGACATCTCCATCATGCAGTTGGCAATTTAGGGTTTGAGCTGTGAGACAAGTGGGTCCAGAAATAAAGGTACTCACTCTTCTCAACCAACCATGACCACTTAGTAGAATCAGTAGAAATCCTGCAAGTGGTTGGAGTTAGCAAAGAAGCCAGCATGGAAGAACAAGCTGATACCAGACACTATGACATTAACCACACTTAAGGTCTAGTAGGGAAAGAGGAGCAGAAATGAAAGGAGATCATGACACTTAGGCAAGTCAAGTAGGGGAAATTGTGTCTGAGTGTGAACCTCTGTATAGAACATTTAAAATCTGGGCCTAGTTAGATCAAAGAATTAAGAAAGAAAAATGGAAAAACAAATAGGGTTTTATGTATTTTAAGACAATAAAACAGTGACTATAAGATAGAAACAGAGTGGACAGCAGGTGTTCTAAAAATTGTTATTTAAGAATTGCACCAACAAATAAACTTTTATATTTTCCTACAATTCCCAGTTTTTCTCCTTTATCATACAAGTTACTTTCTTAAGATTAGCCAATAATATATACTATAAATCTTTTTCCTAAAAGAACGAGAGTATGGTATATTTTTAAAGTATATTTTATAATGCCAGGAGGCGAATGTGATTAAGAACATCCTTATCTAGCTAACATATCTCATCTGTAAAATGGGGATAATAAGACTTGTCATTAGCTGCTCTCAGAGAATTGTCATATGAGTTAATTGAAAAGAACTATGCAGCATTGTATGAATGTAAAAGCTACAGTAATGTGCAACATAATTAATATTTAGGGATGTTTTTGATCTTATGCTGGTAAAATTGTCATTACTTTAAATAAGCCACAAATATCTATTTTTTGCTCTATGTTCAGTAAATAAATGTTCTCATCTTTCTTGCACTTATAAATTTACCGCAATTTTGCCTTCTGTGAGATGCGTGCATTTATCTTATTTTTGCCCACTTCTGCTCTGGCAAATACATGCCAACTAAAATGTTAGTATCAGCAAACAAACATTTTTGTTGGGTGCGTCCACACTGTCCAAATGTTTGTTTTTAGCCAGAACTATTTGTTTCAAAAGCTTTCATGAAACATACATTTGTTTTTGAACCATCCCAACAGTTCAGATATTTCTGTCTACATTTCCTTAGATCACCTTCTATTCAACACTTCTTATGAATTCTCCTGCTGGCCAGAATTTTTTCTGAGGCTTCAGTAGTTGCCTAGTAGGAATGCTTATAAAAACATTTGTGGATAGCCCAAACATTTTCAATAACATTTGCTTGGAAAAATTTTACTGGCAGTCAAGACACATTATTTAAACATATTTCAAAATATTTATGCATCCCTGCAATACTTTGGCAGTGTCTGTATATCAAGGCTGAATTGATGGTTTTCTAGTTAAGTCTTTTTGTTTGTTTGTTTTTGATCATTGATAATGGTTGATTGATGAGTGTTTGATAGAATTTCCACGGAGTTGATTTGATTACCTTGATAGTAAGGTGGCTATAAAAACCAGTGAGTTTTGAACTTTCTTTCTTCTCAGAGAATGGAACTTAATAAACAAATTAGATTGACTTTACCATAATCTCTTCAGAATGCTTGATTCTCAGTTGCTATTTTAGCTTTTTCCTTCATCTCCTTCCCAACAGTAATTCAGAAAATGTTAAATTTGTTAGGATCATTTTAGCATTAGTATTTAGTAAAAGAAGCAGCTTTAGTGAGACCTGTGGTTCTTATATAGGATTTCATCATTTTTAAAAGTTATTTTTCATATTCCATGACTGTGTCTAAATGAAGAAAGAAAATGGATAAATTATTTGTACATTTATGTGGAATAGATAAAATAATTTGTTTTATTTTGTGTATGTTTTATTAGTAGGGTTCATTTTTTTATTTTTCCAAAATAAAGAGGGAAACCTAAGCCTGTGATTATATGTGGTCCTTGATTTTAGATGATGTGATCTACAGAAGAAAGAGTAAAAAATAGTACCTTAACTCTGGCTTATCAGAGATGATAAGGCCACATAAATTAAAAAGGCTTTAGTAGGCACATCTTTAAAGACCATATTAAAGAGTTTTAGTTCATGAAGTCCTCCTCTCTAATTTTGCCTTCCCCATATTGCTAAGTTGGCTTTCTGCATGTCGTTTTTTGCATCTCTCCTTTCTGTATTTTTGTGTGTAGGTGTTTTTTCTGCATGTGTTTGTGCTGTATTTTTTCATGTGACTTTCTCTCTATATACCACTATGTGTACTCATCTGATTATGTGTCATTTTCTATGCCTATATATGTATGCCCAGTCTATTTTTTCTTTGGGTGTCTCTATTGTGATCTTTGTCTCTGCCTTTATTAGTTTGTGTCTCCATGTGTCTTTGTGTCTGCATGTCTGTCTGTCTAGATGTATATCAGGTCTGTGTTCTCTGTTTCTATGTCCAGTTCGATGTATTCCTCTACTATATGACTTTGTCCTCTTTCTCATTGTCTTTCTGTGTTTCATGTTATGTATGGCTTTCTCAATTTTTATCTGATTTCAGTTTTCTATCTGTGTCTTCCTTCTTCTGTGATTATAAACACTGGTGTTTTGCTGTGGTGCTATATTTATCAATTAGAATTTAAAATTTCCTGATCCATTCTCTTAGAAAAATGTGTTAAAGATTATGAACAAGCAATTCATAAAAGCAATACAAGTGGGCTAATCAATTTATAAAATAGATATATTCTCACTAGTAATTAAGTACTAGTAATAATTAAAATAATGAGATTATATTTATTGACTATCAGATTGACAAAGATATCCATTGGGGGAAAATAATAATAACTTATAATAGTATTGAATCAACATTTTAAGAGGACAACATATATTAAAGTTTTAAATATACGTAAGCTTTGATTCTGCAATTCCACTTCAGGCATTTGTCTGTCAAAAATAACCAGATATTTGTACAGCTGTTTGTTTCAGAATTGCCTTTAGTAGTATAAAATTGAAAGTAATGTCCATTAGTAGAGAATTGGTTAAATGAATTATGATACAACAAATATAACAGAATATTAGATTTCTATTGTTATAGAAAAATTCTGTTATATATTGATAACCAGAAAATAATCAAATTCAAGAAAGTATGTAAAAATGTACATATTGTATATGCCATTTATTCATTCAAACAATCTGTACATTTTGTGTCCCTTCTAAGTGCTAAGCCCTATAGAAGCACTATAGAGATATCCATATTGTTTCATATGAAGTGTTAGATAATGAGAGAACTTCTACCTTCTCTTTATTGCGGATTTAACAATCATATATTACAAAAAATAACAAAAAGCATCAAGAATTATCTTAAATTTTAAAACATGAATATTTTTCTATTTTAAAATATTAAATTAAATTGATCTCTCCTTTTGTGGTTTCTCTTTCCTTTTTTTTTTTCCTCCTTCCCCCACACTGTGGATCAGTGACCCTCTGTAAAAAGTGATTCATAATCGTAGCCAAGGCAATATTCTTAGGTGTTCTGGAAATGCTGTGCCTTAGCATATATTGTATTAATGAGTTGTCAAGAAGAAATATTTGTTTAAAGCCTTTGGAAAGAAAGAAAAAAATTAAGCCATGTATGTGTCAAAATGTCATTCCAATGTGAAGCAGGGAGAGTTAGAGTAAGTGTGATGTGAAACTATAAAGGAGAATGCTTTACTCAGTCATTGGAAATTGACACTAATGTCAGTGTCAAATGTCAGTGTCAAAACCAAACATGAAAATTTAATGTTTAGTACAGTAATCCTCAAGCCTTCCTGTGATCAGACTCACCTAAGGAACTATTTTTAAATGCAGATTCCTGGACCCCACCCCCAGAGAGTCTGATTTGTTAGGTCTGAGTGGGTCACAGATTCTGTATTTTAATAAGCTTCCCAGGTGATTCTTATATCTAATATAAGAGGTTTAAGGTCTATGCTTCAAGAAACAATGCTAATGAGTAAGTTTCAATAGCTGATCTACTTTTAAAATGACAGATTTTTGTTAAGTCATATCTTTTAGGTACATTTCTAGAAGAATTCTTTGAACAAGGTTATTTGAGGGATCGTGGAAGTTATTTAGGGGGATTGTGAGTTCATAGGCAGGTTACATTCCATTCAAGACCTTATTGGCTTTCTGGACCGCAACTTTGAGCCAAAATTTTAATGAGCTGCCAATGTTTACTTCCGTCACATAAAAACTGTCATGGCTTTTCCTCAAACAATGGCATTAGTATTTATAGGTTTCCTTTCATTCTTATTATTTTATAATAGGTAGATAGTGTTCCCAAGAATATTGTCATAAAAAATGACAAAGTATAAATACTAGACCACTACAAATGTAGAATTCTGATCAATGAAAGCAGCTATGTAGTATACATAAAAGACTACTTTAGAGCACTTATACACAGTCAGAATATCAAATCTATAAGTCTTAAGAGACTGAATTACATACAATGAGTATATCGATCACCAGAACAGTTTGCCTCAAGAGTAACTCTGAACTTCCTGAAAAGAAGGGTCATGAGATGTACTTCAAGAAGTTTATAATGTTTTTACAACATATTGTAACCTACCTGTATATGACCAAGGTGTACGCTAAACATACAATTTAACTATTTTGTGATCATTTAATACAAAACTATTTATAATTCTATTTTAAATAAAGTTTATATGGGTAGAAATCCAAAAAAAAGCCTTCCACAATGAAGCTGATATATGAAAACACCTGACCAGTTCAGACAACCAGAGAGTTTTATGGCTGAAAAACCATTCAGTTCAGTGTTTCTCAAACTTTAATATGCATAAGAATCACTTGGGTATCTTGTTAAAATGAAAATTCTGATGATAGTCTAGGGTGTGGGACCTCAGATTCACATTCCAAACAAGCTGTTGTTCCAGGGACCATACTTTGAATTGCAAGTATTTATGTCAACCCTTTTGTTTAATAGAGGGAATTGGGCATGGGAAGGGCATAGTTTTGCAGGATGTGACTGTGGCTCTGGTAGACATAAAGTCATTGGAGCTGAATGGTATTAATGGCAGTTCCTCAAACTCTTATCACTATGGTCTCTGGTGAGGCCTTGGTTGCTGCCCTTCCTGAGTGGAGGCTTTCAACTTTTCCTTTCATTCTGTGAGAGAACTGAAATATTCCTTTCAATGAATTTTCTTTTTGCTTGAACTATCCAGAGACAGTTTCTGATGCCTGCAATCAAAAGACTATAACTAATACAGGCTCTCGGTTGGGACTTGCACTGCAAGAAAATAGACCATACTTACATCACAAGGAAATAGATTCTTCTTCCCTGGAACATAGTAATAAATATATTTTCTTAAATATTTACACAAGTCCACTAGTGACTCCCAGATGCCTCTCTCCATCATGATTCTCCCCTCCTCTTCCAGACTTTATCCAACTTCCTATTTGATATCTGCATCTAAATGTCTTATTAGACTTCTGAGACATTAGGCATCTCAAACTTACTGTATTCAAAATCCAAAATTGAATCTCCCAAACTTGATGTTTCTGTAGCAAATGGCACATCTTTTCATGCAGTTGCTCAAGTAAAAACCTAGCAATTGTCCCCTTTTTTTTTTCCCTTCTCACATTCTATTTATTAGCAAGTTCTGTCGGTTCTGCCCTAAAAATTTAGCCAGAAGTCAACCATTTCCATCTCAATTGCCTCAGTCTATTCTAAACCATCACCATCTCTACCTTGGACAATTGCAATAGCTTCCTAATCTTTCTTTTTGCTTCCACTCTAACTTTTCCACGTCGCAGCTAGAGTGACACTTTTAAAATGTAAACTAAGGCATGTTACTTTCATGCTCAAAACTGGTCAGTAGCTTCCCGTACCACTGAAGAATAAAATCTAAACTCCTTACCATGATCTGCAAGGTCTTATGTTATCTGACCCTTTACTAAATCTCTTACTTCATCTGGTTCCAGTTTCTTCCTTGCACACGCTGCTCCAGCTATACTGCTCTCCCTGATAACTCTTCAATTAGAATGTTAGTCCCAAGGACAGAAAATTTGTCCGTTTTACTCACTGTTGTATCCTAGTACCTAGAATAATGGCTGGCACAGAGTAGATTTTATTTAATAGTTCTTGAATAAATGAACAGAGAAATGTATTTACCAGTGTAATCAATTAGGCACAGAAAATAAGACAGACCAATCACTGGAATTCTGATAGAAAGTAGGTGGTTGGTCACAGATGTGAGACAGGATCTCAATTATCACTACTAACCACTTATACATCCAATCATCTGCACATGAAATTACCCCCAATTTTGAAGTTCTGGGTCCTTTTTAATAAACATAGAGCAAGATTAGCAGTAAGGTAGGTTGGCTGTTACCTGAGCCTCTCAATTTTTCCCAACCAGAGGAATACACATGTTGATGGCCTTCAGTGACCTTAGCAGGGAGTAGAAGAGAAATGCTAAGGAAAGCAGCCAGATAGATGATTGTGTTACTGTTATGGATTGAATGTTTTTGTCCCCCAGAATTCATAGGTTGAAATTCTAATCCCCAATATGATGGTATTAGGAGGTAAGGCCTTTGGGAGGTAATTAGGTCTTGAGGGTGGAGTCCTCACGAATAAGATTAGTACTCTTATAAGAAGAGATGTAAGAGCTTGCTCTCTTTCTCTCTCTGCTCTCCACCATGTGAGGATACAGAGAGAAGACACGCATCTGCAGACAAGGAAGGGGGTTCTCACCAGAACTGAATCTGCTTGCACCTTGATCTTGGACTTTCCAGCCTCCAAGCTCTGAGAAATAAATGCTTTGGTTTAAGCCACCAGTCTGTGGTAACTTGTTACAGCAGCCTGAGCTGACTAAGATAGTTGCTGTTACTATAGACAGTTCGTGTGCCTTTAGTAAGGAAATAGGGTGGATACCTTGCAGTATATCAATTAACCAAATGAATTGCTTGTCGTTCATTTTTAAGCCTGTTTTCAAGAGAGGGTTAAAGATACAATATGTTCATAAAATGTTATATAAGAGAGTTGTAGCTGAGAAATCTTGATTGAAAAAAAGATGTGGGTGTGTTCACAAGGACAAAGGAATAAATAAACAGATTTAAAAAAAATCACTCAACACACCTCTGCCTTGGAAAGAAGGCATTCTAGTTTCTGTGAAGCAGTGTCTATGAGTATTGCTGTTCGGTATGCACGTCGTCTCCTAGTCCTATGACCCTCGTTAGCTCTGGGATGTATATTACTTAGGATGCAAGCTCCAACAGCCTTTCTCCTATAGGCTCAATTTTGCAACTACCTGAACCAGTGGAAAACAAATATTAATTGCTGAAATTAACAAGCAGATAGGGCCTAGAAATAGCAGGTGGCTTCCAGTCGGAGTTTTAGTGTCCTGGGTAAAGTCCTTTGCCACTGGCTTTCGCCGTGAGGGGCGATCTGCCCAGTAATATTCAACACGTATAACGAGTCCATGTGCCAGGGTTTTACTTCCTTTGCAGTGTGCAGTCCACCTTCCTGCTGGGACTGTAGCTGTGGCTTTAACCTCTGCGCCACTTACCTGGTGCTCTGATTCTCTTTCTTTTTTTCTGTTAATCTGCTTTCCCTGGGGCTGGGCCTTACTTTCAGGCCCTCTTTCAAACGGGACTAACCTAACTGCAACCAAAATATTTGCCCAATGATGAGTATAGCTACTATCCAGAGACTCTTTGTATAGTGCCCTGTCTCCTTAGGAATCCCCTGAGTATCAGCATAAGCCTGGACTGGGTTCAAATTTGTACTCCTCTTTGGGGACCAGCCCTACTGACAAGTTAATTCCCTTTGCCCCAATTCTGCTGGTATTTCATTCCTTTTTTCTGCTATTGACAGCATAGCATTCCTGAGCACAGAGTCTACATCGATCGGTTGGGACACATTCCTGAATGTCTGAGAAAGAATGAGATAATGAAGATGCCTGTAAATGCTGCTGTGTTGTGGGCTTGAACCTATTGCACAATTCTGTGTTCTGGGGAAGGAGGGAGAACATTGGTGGAAGTAAAAGTTTCATAAGGCTCTATGAGGACTTTCAAAAGTTTAAGATTTTACCTGTTGGTTTACTACAAGTAGGACAGTCATAATAAAGATAGGTCCTCTATTCTCAAAAGTATAGGTTAATAATGCTGATTTATGGAAGGGCTAAGAAACCCCTAGCTTGAATAAAACCATTCTTTTTTTCTCTCAGAGTTGAAATCCCTGATATTCATAGAAGGGATGACCACTGCTAATATCCAGTTTAAGATTTTTTTTAGTAGATTTTTATTGGAGTATAATTGCTTCACAATACTGTGTTAGCTTCTGTTGTACACCAAAGTGAATCAGCCATATGTATACCTACGTCCCATATCCTCTCCCTCTTGAGCCTCCCTCCCACCCTCCCTATCCCACCCCTCTAGGTCATCGCAAAGCACAGAGCTGATCTCCCTGTGCTATGCGGCTGCTTCCCACTAGCTAGCTATTTTACATTCAGTAGTGTATATATGTCCATGCCACTCTCTCACTTCGCCCCAGCTTCCCCCTCCCACCCCGTGTCCTCAAGTCCATTCTCTATGTCTACATCTTTATTCCTGTCCTGCCCCTAGGTTCGTCGGAACCTTTTTCTTTTTTTTTTAGATTCCATATATATGCGTTAGCATACGGTATTTGTTTTTCTCTTTCTGACTTACTTCACTCTGTATGACAGACTCTAGGCCCATCCACCTCACTACAAATAACTCAGTTTCGTTTCTTTTTATGGCTAATATTCCATTGTATATATGTGCCACATCTTCTTTATCCTTTCATCTGTCGATGGACAGACACTTAGGTTGGTTCCATGTCCTGGCTATTGTAAACAGAGCTGCAGTGAACATTGTGGCACATGACTCTTTTTGAATTATGGTTTTCTCTGGGTATATGCCCAGTAGTGGGATTGCTGGGTCATATGGTAGTTCTATTTTTAGTTTTTTCAGGAACCTCCATACTGTTTTCCATAGTGGTTGTATCAATTTACATTCCCACCAACAGTGCAGGAGGGTTCCCTTTTCACCACACCCTTTCCAACATTTATTGTTTCTAGATTTTTTGATAATGGCCGTTCTGACCAGCATGTGAGGTGATAGCTCATTGTAGTTTTGATTTGCATTTCTCTAATAATTAGTGATGTTGAGCATCTTTTATTGTGCCTCTTGGCCATCTGAATGTCTTCCTTGGTGAAATGTCTATTTAAGTCTTCTGCTCATTTTTTGTTTTTTTTGAATTTTATTTTATTTTATTTATTTATTTTTTAATACAGCATGTTCTTATTAGTTATCAATTTTATACATATTGGTGTATATATGTCAATCCCAATTATTATACCAACAGTGTTAAACCTTGATAAAAGTTGAGGACAAATTAAATTAGCCATTTTAAAATTTATTAAATGTTTATATAGCACATATTATGTGCCAAGTCTTGTTCTAAATTCTTTACAGATGTTAACTGATTTAATCCCCAATAACAACCCCATGAGGTAGGTTCTGACATTATCCCAGGTGTACAGGTGAGGAAAAGTTAAGCAGTTTTAAGCCAGGCCACATAGTTAATAAGTGGCAGAGCTAGAATCTGAACTGGACAGTTCTTTAACAACTCTGCTAGACCACCTTCCCAATTTGGTAAAAGTGTTTCTGTAGGGTTAAGCTAAGGAAGTCTCAGTATGTCATTTTTTCTTTTTAATTCTTTTAAACTTTATTTTTTTTAAATAATCTTAAAATAGGGAGCTTATCCTGATGGATGGCCAGGTAGACCCAGTCTAATTATATGAGCCCTTAAAAACAGAGGTCGCTGTCTGGTAGTAGAAGGGGAAGTAAAATATGCTAAGCCCAAGAAGGGTTAGAAATGTCCTTATTGGTTTGAGGATGAAGGGGGTTATGCAAGAAAACAGAGACCTGAATCTCTGTAGCCACAAGGAACTGAATTCTGTCAACAACCAGAATAAGTTTAGAAGTAGAATCTTCCCCACAGCCTTCAGGTAAGAGTGGAGCAGACACCTTGATTTCTGCCTTGTGAGACCCTGAGCAGAGAATCCAGATGAGCTACTCTGGGCCCAGACTTCTGACCCACTCATTGTGAGGTAATAAAATTGGTGGTCTTTTAAGCTGCTATGTTTGTGGCAGTGTGTTATAACACCAATAGAAAACAGGCACAGAAGGAGAACTGGAAGAGTCTAGTATCACAAAAGCTAATGTAGAAAGACAAGATGTATTCATTCATTAAGAAGTTGCTGACATTTGAAGAAGTAGTTTTTCCTCTTAATGAATAAGGTTCACTTATGACTAGGGCTAGTTCTACCAACCACCATGACTTATACAGCTTGGATTTGAAGTACAATACCCGGCAGACTTAGCCTGATATGAATCATTTCTTTTAGATAGCACTTTATTTTTCTAACTTCAGTTGGGAACTAGGTTTTTTTCCAATCAAAATTACCTCAGCTGCAGCAATATCAGTTCTTATTATGGCATTTTGCTGTGCAGCTGGGGTCCTTAGGTAGGAGTTGGAACTGAAGCCAGTGATAGAGGGCATGGAAATGTGGTAAGGATAGAAACAAATCTTCTTTGGGAGTAAAGATGGGATGCAAAAGAAGATGATGCCAGTGGGAGCAGAGTCCTGTGACAGAAGAGTGGGCAAAGGGCTGCTGCACGTCACAAGAGTCAAGGACTTCTCCCACCTTCTGCACACTAGAGGCTGATACGTATGTTCTGGAGTGTGATATTGTGATTTATAATAAGAAATATATATTTGGTCTTTGTCTCTGTTGCTTCTGGCAAAGAGCTTCTAAAACCCTTGGAATTTCCTAGGTGCTGAAGAGACAAAAGTGTCTCTTGTTATGTTGATGAGGTGACTTTTGGACCCCACCTAAGGATGGGGGCTGGTTGCCAGGAGAACCAACCATGTGATTGGAGGTTTGGAACCTTCAGTTCCAACACCCACCCTCACGGGAGAAGAGGGACTGGAGATTGAATCCGTCATCAATGGCCAATGATTTAATCAATCATGCCTATGTAATGAAACCTCCATAGGAGTCCAAGAGGATAGGCTTCTGAGAGCTTCTGGGTTGTTAAACACATGGACATCTGAGGAGAGCGGTGCACCTGGAGAGAGCATGGAAGATCCACCTCTTCTCACATACCTTGCCCTACACATCTCTTCCATCAGGATGTTCATCTGTATCCTTTATCATCTTTTTACAATAAACTGGTGAATGTAAATAAACTGTTTTTCTGAGTTCTGTGAACCACTCTAGCAAATAAATTGAACCCAAGGAGAGGGGGTCATGGGAACCTCTGATCTATAGCCAGTCGGTCAGAAGCACAGGTAACAACCTGGGCTTGCACCTAGTGTCTGAAGTGTGTGTGTGTGTGTGTGTGTGTGTGTGTTGGGGTGGCTGGGGCAGACAGTCTAGTGGGACTGGACCCTTAACCTATGGAATCTGATGCTATCTCCAGATAGACAGAGTCAGAATTGAATTGAATAGTAGGATACCCAGGTGGTATCAGGGAATTTCTTGTTGGTATGCGGAAACCATCCCCCCCATGTTTGAATTGGGTCCAGGAACATAAAAGTGGGAGAACGAACGTAGCTGCAGTGCTTGTAGCACAGGCTAATGCCAAGGGAGGCAGTACTGAAAAGAAGGAAGCAGTCCTGAAGCAGAGGCCAGGGTGTGGAGCTGCTTGGCCCATAGCTACTCATGGTGAATTTACCGGGTGCTAGCTGTTCAGGAACTATTTCTCATCCCTTCTGGGAGGGAACAAGGAAAGGCTGTTCCATGGATGATGTTAATGAGGGCCTGAGTCAGAAAGCAGTTTTCGGTTGCTGTCATGACCCACGTACAGTAATTAAAAAAGAAATCTTTTCAGATCAGTGGAGCCTGAGGTAACATCTATTGTGTATTTATAATTTTTCGAAGTCCCTCTCCAGAATGTTTCTTGTTTGATGGTTAATTCAGGCTTTCACTATTTATCCAGTTTGTTATTAAGTAGACTTTCACTTCCTTTACATACTTAGGACAAAGATTTTCTTGATGTTCGGTTGCAAAAACTGGCTGCTTCTTTCCATACTATCTTTTCAGATGCCAAGATAGCATGTGATGTTTCTAGCTCTTTTATGTTAAAATTCTAGTCCATCTTATGTATCATTTTGTCATCATCATTCTCTTGCTCAAAAGTGATACTTACATCATTGACACAAGTTAAAATATATGACCCTCTGTTAACTTATTTCTGCAGTGTAAGCATGGGAAGAATATCCTTTCTTTATGTGAAGGTTTCTTTGTTGTAGTGCTTCATCTTGTGTCTTGGTTTGTACTCTGGCAGCTTGCTAAAATACATATCTCTTGAATCTGCACCTCCCTCTTTATTCCCACTTCCACTGATTTATTCAAGCTCCTATTATTTTCTCCTGGGACTATTACAATAGTTTTTCCACCTCTGACTCCACCCACACTTATGACCCATACTGTATACTGTAGTAGGAATGACTTTTTAAACACACAAATCTAATTATGTCAATGTGTTCCCTTTACTGCTTAACATTGCTTATTAGATAATTTCTAAATGCCTCAGGATGGAAAACCAAGCCTTTAGTGATCTGTGCCTACCTGTCCAATCTCATCTACTTGACTCTTCTAAATAAATTCTGCATTTAAGCAATACTAAATTACTTGCAGTTCCTGGCCTCTGTGCTTTTGTATACAGTGTTTATTTTTGTTTTTCTACCTTGTTAGTCAGGTCTCTGTCTCTGTGCTGCAAAGCACCATATTCATATCTCTGTTATGGTGCTTAGTCATGTGAACAGCTACAAACAATACAATGTCTCCTCAAATAGTGAACTTCTGGAGGGCTGGAATTATATCTAGTTATCTTTGTTTCTTAAATGAACCATTCAGTTTCTAGCTGGAATTAATAGTGATTTGGTATTTGTCTCATACTGTTAATGTTTCTTTCCCCTTTTAAAATGTGCATGTTTAATACTGAAAGTATGGCCAAGCACCAGCATCCAGGTATGGACATCACCCAGGAACTTCTTAGAAATGCAGAATCTCAGGCTCTAAACTTAGTGAATAGGGATCTTCATTTTAACAAGATCCCCCTGTGGTTCATATTTACAACACAGTTTAAGAAGCACCGCTGTAGGAGATATTTCACCTAACAGAGAGTTCTTTTTATATTCAGGACACACAGAAACCCCTTGCCAATGTCTCACATATGTACTTTAATGGAGTATACAGCTTTAGGAGTTGATAAGCTTTTCCCACCAGCCAGAAAATTCTTGCCTTACATGACAAAGTCAAGTTCTCTGAAGAAATCTTTATCATTTGTTAAAGAAATACATGCACCTGAATCTAGGTAGTATTCAAATGGTGGATTCTCCAAAGTAAGCTTTAAGCGATCATCCTCCCAAGTGGGAGTTAGCCTCGCTCATCACAGCCCTGCCCTTTCCCATGGACAGTTCTGACATTTGCGTTGGCCTCTCAGCCTTCCCCAGATGAAAATACCTGTTTTTTTTTGTTGTTGTTGTTGTTGTTATCTGTTCTTCTCTACAAGAATATTTATCTTGGGTTGCTTCTTTCTGTTACTCTGTTGTCTTTGAAAGCTAAGTCTAATCTCCCATTTTCTTTTTTTCTCATATTTCTTCTTTGCAGTTACATTCATCCATCACTCTGTCCTTAACATCATCTAATCCTAGTTTTACCCAGCTCTTTATCTCAAGTATATTAATGAGATAAATATGAAAGGCTGCATATAAACAGTTCCATAGTCCTTTGTTTATTCTTTAGTTCTTCTATTCAATTGTTTCACAGTTTTAAACAAGCCATAGCATCTTTGTATACCTTCTGATCCCTTTTTTATCTTTTCACATATGTACAATTACTAAACATTTATGTTTGGGCATTAATGTATTTTCTGGAGCTGTGCCCATCTACCTCAAGCAGTGTTCCTTCTTGCTTTTAGGACTTGACTATTCTCTAAAATCAGATTTATATTGGGTTGGCCAAAAAGTTCATTTGGGTTTTTCTGTAAGCTCTTATGGAAAAACCCAAATGAACTTTTTGGCTAACCCAATACCTAAGGTCTAAGCTCCCAGTTTTCTAGCTAACCTTATGCTTAAAATATTCCACAGATTTTTCTTGAATAGCATCATCTCCAGTTCATTTTTTATAGCAATTGGTTTGCATTGTTCTACTTTGCTTCTGCAAATTTAATAACCAACGTATTTCCTTTTAAAACATCCTCTCCGGGCTTCCCTGGTGGCGCAATGGTTGAGAGTCCGCCTGCCGATGCAAGGGACACGGGTTCGTGCCCCGGTCCGGGAAGATCCCACATGCCGCAGAGCGGCTGGGCCCATGAGCCATGGCCGCTGAGCCTGCACGTCCACGGAGGCTGTGCTCCGCAACGGGAGAGGCCACAACAGTGAGAGACCCGTGTACGGCAAAAAAAAAAAAAAAGCATCCTCTCCTTGCTGTATCTTTTAACACAGGCCAAATCATTTTTGTTTGCTCTCACTACCGTCATTTTCCTCAAGTGTGTCAGAGGACACGTCCTGTTAGGAGGGCTAACCAGTCAGTCACAAAGGGCTTAACGTCGCCTCAAGAGTCCTTTCCTTAAAACTTCATGGTCCAGCAACACAATGTGGTTAAGTAAGGTCAAAGGAAGGCAGGGGAGAAAACAGGAAATTATACTATCACAGGAAATTGTAGTAATAAAGTGAAAAACCAAGGAAGCAACTGGCCAGCAAGTCATAAAATTCTAATCACGCAGCAGGGATACATTGAATCTCTGCTCACTGGCTGGCAGAGTTCTGTATTGTTCTTTTAGTCTTTATTCACATCTAAGTGGTTACCATTGAAACTTGAAGCTCGTCTGGTCATTTTACAGTTGAAGTAACTAAGACATTTAGTGATGTACTTAATACTAGAGGTTTCATCAAATGACTGTAAAACCAGGTCTAGGATGTGGGTCCTCTGACTATGGAGCAGGACATTTTCCCTAATAATTTAGAACATTTCTTAAATAAATGTATTAAAGGGTCAATAAGTTGCCAAGTCCTGTCCTTTTCACATTTTAATGTAGTAAACCCTCCTCACAAAGCCATGAAGTCTACTTCCCATTTTACAGATGGGAAATCTGAGGCTGTGGGAGGCAAGCATGAGGTTCTTCATTATGAAAGTGTTTGCCTTCGCCCCAGAAGATAGGCTCACATGCATGAAATGAATTTACCAAGTGAGCAATAATGTTACAGACCTGAGATGGTAGGAAGATGAACAAACTCTTTCTCAAGGAAGAGAGGTGCCCTGTAGTTGCTATAGCAACTAGGAACTGATGCAGAGGCATTGCAGCTAGAGAATTTCCATAGATGGAAGAGGTCTTTCTGTCTGACCAGGACCTGAAAAAGTTTGATTAACTTTGTTAATTAGAGCAGAGGTATCCCAAATAGTGAGCATGTACCCTAGGAAATATGCAAGTCAGTCTCCTGGAGTTTGAGAAAAATATTGTTTAAAAATCTTTTAAAATGAGATATATACAGATAAGTGCACATAAGTGTATAGTTTAATGAATTTTCACAAACTGAAACATCTGTGCAGCTAGCATCAAGATCAAGAAATAAAACTTTAGTAGCATCTTAGAACTCCATCATGTTCTTCCCTCTAATCAGTATTCCCCCAAAGGTAATCACTAGACTGACTTCTAATGCTATACATTAGTTATGCCTGTTTTTTGAGTTTTATGTCAATGGAATCATACTGTATGCACTCTTTTGTGTCTAGTTTGTTTCACTCAATGTTATATATGTGTGGAGTGTGACTAAGTTTTTCATCTTGTTTAATTTTTATTTGTGTGTATTTTTGACGTGTATAACATAATCGTTCAGTATTAGATCCATATAATTTATAAATAAACATAAAATTTACTGGGGATATTTGCTCCAAAAGTCTAGGGTTCTTGGATTAAAGTATGACACCACTTCTGTGAATACTCTGACTTTAAGCCCCAGATAGACTCATTAGCTTTGCTCAGTGAGAACCACTCATAACTAGACTATGATCTTGACCTCAGCTAGACATTTGCTTTCAATAAACATATTTTTTGAACAGCCACCAAGCACTAGTCTTTGTAGGTACTGTGACACTTACATAGGCAAAAGAATACATGGCCTAGGATCTCAAGGAGTCTATCACTAGTGGGAGAAACAGAGCAATAAACTCAAATGATTAATACAGGCAGAATTAAGTCTATAAAAGAGGCAAAATTATAATGATGTAGGAAGCTGGATGAAGGATGAACAATCTTCCAGGAAGCTAGTAAAGGCCCATTAAGAGTTTTACTAGATAAACTTTGAATTCACTTCTGCTTTCCAGTTTCCAAGATTTAATCAGATTTCTCATTACAGAAATAGTATCTTTATTCCCGCAGCCCATCCATTGCGTTATGTATGATTCCAGTTTAAGGCTGCATGGTATCCATAGCTCTTAACAGTCAAAAGGGGGCAGCATTCACCCTTTTTCTGAAAATCAGAGCACCCTTTGGCCATATACATTTCTTTCTAGGAAAAGAATACTTTTATCAGATAACATTTTAGAACATACATATATTTTAAGTGCCCTGTTTTAATTGTTCGTTTGTAGAGATAGCAACTTATTTGCACCTTCATGTCATTGAGACCAATATATTACACATCTGTAGATGAAGTCGGGCTGTCTCTGTATCCAGAGTTCCCCTATTTCTGCCTTTGTCCCATGATTGGGCGTGGCAGTCTTGCTCAGACACAGATTGCTAAAGGGCGGTGGCTGGAATGAACAAAAGGAATCAGACCTCTACTTTTACCCTGAGAAAAAGATTGCCAGGAGAAGCCTGGGGAGGAAGAGAAATGCTGTGTGCCTCCGTCATAGTTTTAATTGCCAAATCCATTTTTTTTTTTCTCTTCTGAAATCTTACCCTTTTAAAATCTCTATTTATAAGCATAAAGACTATATTAAAGGTAAATAAACAAGCTATGTGCACTATGGGGATATATGACTGCACTCAATCTTAGGGCCAGTCCTTATTAGCCAAGCAACCTTTAGAGTTTAAGTAATGCACAGTTGCCTGCAGTTCTTTTCTTGCTGATGCGGTAGCAGAGGGTGTGCTGTTGGAAACTGCAGAGGTTTTAATGCTGAAGCTGTCAGACTGTGTATCTCTCTGACCTCTAACCACCAGACCATCAGATGACTGATTCTGTATTGTTCGTTGAAACACTGATTTTAATGACTAACTTATATCGACTCCCATGTTCTACTTGATTGGTTTTGAGAAAATCGATGCTGACGGCCAAAATTCTAAATGAACTATCGGTTTCTAGATTTCATCATACTGTATACAGCCCTAAACAGTCTCCTGAAAGACTTTTTCTTTTTTTAATTTAAAGAGTAGACCTTAACCAAATGTCTCTGAATGATAAAGGAGAGTTGGCCCACCCCATAATTAGCTTTTGTAAATATCAAGTCAAAGATCAGAGCAAAGGTCATCTGATTTCTCTCTTTTGTGAAGAAAACAAGGGTTTTAGACACTATGACTGATGTCAGAATAGTAGCTAAGGATGAGGTCATTGCTTCCTTTCTAAGCAGAGACTACAAATGGAATGAATTTGGAAAAGCCACAGAAATAATTACATTGATATTAATATCAAATAACAGCTGATGATTTTTATAGCAGCTACAAATACCTGTGACCCTTAGTTGTAGATTTTGTGAAGTGTTTTGTCCTGTCAGATAAGTGGTGCTGGGAGAACAGCTCTTGAGAAGATAGCTGATGACATCATGTCACTGTGCTCTGCCACTTTTGAAAGATGTCACACCACAGTCAATCAAAACAAGTAACGTGGTATATCCAAGAATTTCACAAGCCAAAAAAAACCCCAAGAAAACCCTCAACCTTCAACTCTATTAGAACCCATTTACCTAAATTACCTAAATGAACAATGTATAAGGACTAAAGTCTATGTGAGAAGTAAAACAAAAATATTTTCATTTCTGCTGAAATTAAATATCATAAAGTTGAGACTATTACCATTTAAACCAAAGTGAATTTAAATACGTTTGTATCAAGTGATGAGTTAAGACTTACTTATGGACCAGAGGATAAAGCTGGGTGACCAACTATCTTACATCACCAGGAACTGAGAAGGTCTCCGGGAGATGAGGCGTTCAGTTTTAAAATCAGAATCATCTCAGGCAAACCTGGAAAAGTTGGTCACCCCAGCTGGAAGAGATCTTTGAGTCTAGTCCCATTACCTTATTTTACAGTTGAGAAAAATGAGGCCTATGGAAATTGAAAGATCTAACCTAAGATCTCTGCAGAATTATTTTTCTCCCAAATACTTGTCTGTGTTGTGCTTTTCCCATTTTCTCAGGTCACATATTAAATTTAGACCATTCTCATCAAGTGGACCTAGCAGGGAGCCGAGTTGGATTGAGTGGTTTCAGGAGTAGCCATTCTTCTTAGGTCTGAAGGTCCGTTGGCGGCTGTGGAAGTACCCGGCTACACTTCCAGGAGAGTACAGAACACCCTTATCAACAGCTTGAACACTGTTTTGTACCTTTCTGAGTGACACTGAAAAGTACCAGAGACAGAATTGGAGCATTCACAGTCACAGTGCGGGGGAAAACTAGGTTCTGAGACTTGGGCTACATCAGGGTTTCACAACCTTTCAAAAGTAAGGGACAGGTTGCTGACACCTATTCATCTGGGTCATAAGGAAAGCAGAAAATGTAATTAAATCATTCAGCCTGATCTAGGGGCTTCATTTACGGTCACTCTTAGGAGGATTTGCCTCTCCATGAGGACCATGGAGGGTAATAATTAAATGAGTGAAGTGGTTCGGTGGGAGGTTTTATACAGCTCTGTGTGTTGATGAGTTAGGTGGTGGAGAGTAGGATAAAGACTGCTTTCAGCATTTTCTTCAAGTCATTCCACAGAGATGACTGCCTGAACCAGAAAGAAAAGGAGAACTACTAACAAGATTTCATTTCCATTCATAATGGAGAATAATTACAGAACTGAAGAAGAGAACACATATGGTAAAAACATGGTACAAATAAGTTAAAACATGCTCAAAATAGAACAGATGGAGGCAAGGGTAATCAAAGCTACTCAGAAAACTGGTACAAGGTTATCCTTCACTGAAATAGAGACCTGTGTCTTCCATCCCTATTTGATCTGCCAAACACATTACTTCCTCGCATTTCACTGGACCTTTCTGTAATCATTGTTAGTTCTCAGCCTGAACATCACTTCTTAGGAAAGCCTCTCCTAACTCCCTAATTCTATTTTAGGTTGCCCTGTTAAAAGCCTTTATAGCATTCTGTACTTTTTTTTTTTACCATAATTTGATACAAAAATTAAAGTTAGCATGAGTTAAACTAAAATTACACTTATAATAATTTAATATCTGTATCCCTGCTAGACTTTAAACTCCTTATACACACAGACTGTATCTTCCTAGGTTATTGTTGATTGAGACTCCTGGTACATAGTAAGCACTCAATAAATGCTATTTCCTGAGTTAATGAGTTAATTCCAACATTTGGAATGAGTTCAGGTTTTCAAATTTTGTGTAGGCTTCCTATTTTATAGATTTGTAATATGTGGAAAAATCAATAAAATGTATTATACACAGAACATTTCCAATGTGTGTATGTAGTATTGCTGTTAGGAGGACTGGCTCTATAGAAAGACAATGGGATCCAGATGTTGACTCTCATACTGCCTCTGGAAAGTTACTTTGACATAGCCTCATTTCCATCATTTGCAAAATGAAGATAATTGTGTCTACTTCAAAAGTTTCCTCTGAGGACTAAATGAAATAATGCAGGACAAACATTAAGCACAGTACCTGGAACATGATATGTTTTCCATATTTATCAATTTATTAATTTGAGTAATTAAAATATAGAAACAGGCAAATTCCCCAAATTTCTCAAGATGGTGGAAAATGTAATTGACTATGTGAGTAGAAACAAGAATTTAGTTCTAGTTTTCCCACTGAGTCATCATATAATTTTAGGCAAGTTATAAATATCTTTTAAAAATTAGAGATTTAAACCATTTTCTTTGGGTTCATGGTGAAAATCAGAGTGCTGTGAATGTCCTAAATTTATTTCAAGTTGAATGTTTATGTGGTCATATTTTTCCAAGCAGAACTATATCTTTTATTAGATTCTTAAAAGAGAATCTTGTGTCACAAGTCAGGTTGCTGGGAAGCAGATTCAGATGGAGATCAGGGTACAGGAAGTGTACCAAGAAGTGCTCTCAGCATTACCACCTATTAGAGAAAGGAAAGAAACAGGACTAGACAGAGGGAGAAACAAGCAGTCAAAACAAAGCCCTTGGCCAAACCTTCCTTGGTGGATATTTTGCTAGATTCTGTAGAATAAACATGACCAATATGACAAATGTCATGCCTTCAGCATTTTTAAGATTTAGAAGAGAGCATGGCAGACACTTTTAGTATCTTCCCAGCACCCCTCCCACTGTGAACTGCTCCTTTTTTCATTCCAGCTGGGCAATTTACAGGGTAGATGCCATGTTCTTACAGACTCTGCCACTTTGTTACTGTTGATTGTTCCTGAGTTGAGTACCTAACTCAAACTGTGGGTCATCTGAGTACATTTTTAAGTTTACCTGGGAAAGAGTTAACCTCTGGTGATGGGGGACAAAATGTGAAACTCAGGATTTGGCCTTGCTTATGATCTCTGTGGGTGCAGAAGCCATGGTGGACTTCAGAACCTACCCATGCATATTACATAACGAAGAATTCAATCTCTAAGTCATAATGATCCTAAATATGTATGCACCTAAGAGAATTTCAAATTACATGGAGCAAAAATTGATAGAACTGGAAGCAGAAATAGATAAATCCACATTATAGCTGGAGAATTCAACACTCTCAGTAATTCAGAGAACAAGAGAACAGAAAAACAGTAAGGATATAGAAGACAACAGACACTATCAACCAACTTGAACTAGTTGACTCTTACAGAACACTCTACTTAACAACAAAAGAATATGCATACTGTTCAAAGGCATATAGAACATTCATGGGAGACCATGTTCTGGGCTATAAAACAAACCTAAAGAAATTTAAAAGATTGAAATTATAGAGTATGTTCTCCGACCATAATGGAATTAAGCTAGAAATACATAATAGGAAGATATCTGGAAAATCCATGCATATTTTGGAAAGTAAACAACATAACTTCTAAATAATCCATGTGTTAAAGAGGAAGTCACAAAGGAAATTAGGAAACAGTTTGAATTAAATGAAAATGATGCAACACATCAAAATTTGTGGGATGAATCTAAAGCATGCTATATGTGCAATTTATGGAATCAAAAGCTTATATTAGAAGAGAAGAAACATCTCAAACCTATGATCTAAGCCTTGAGAATCTAGAAGAGAAACAAATTAAACCTCAAAGCAAACAGAATGAAGAGAAAAATAAAGATAAATGTAGAGATAAAAATTAAAAACAAGAAAATAGAGACAATTCAAAAAAAATTCAAAAAAAAAAGTTGATTAATAGGTACCTAGAACTAGACAGGGGGGTGGGATACTGCTAATGGGGTCTGGGGTTTCTTATTGGGGTTACAAAAATGTTCTAAAATTAGATTGTGGTTATGGTTCCACAGCTCTGAATATAATAAAATACACTGAACTATAGACTTTAAAAGAAGAAAAATACAGACAATCAATGAAACAAAATACTGGTACTTTGAAACGATCAATATAATTGAAAAACCTCTACCCAGACTGAGCAAGGGGGCAAAAAGAGAAGACAAAAAATGACTAATATCAGAAATGAAAGAAAGAACATCACTGTTGATTCTACAGACACTAAAAAGAGAAGGGGTTATTGCAAACATCTATGTTCATACATCCAATAACTCAGATGACATGGACAAATTACCTGAAAAACAAACTATCAAAAAGCTCATGTAAGAGTAAATAGATAACCTGAATAATCCTGAACAAGTCTACACAAACTCTTACAGAAAACAGAAAGAACACTTGTCAGCTCATTTTACCTCAACACCAAAACCAGAAAACATATTACAAATAAAACTAAAAATCAGTATCTCTCATGAACATGGAGAATTCAACACTCTCAGTAATTCAGGGAACAAGAAAACAGAAAAACAGTAACATCATCAAAATACTAGAAAACTGAGTCCAACAATATATAAAAAGGATAACACATTATGACTAAGTGGGGTTTATCCTGGAAATGCAATGCTGGTTCAACATTCAAAAATCAGTGTTACTCATCATATCAGCAGATATTTCTCTAACAGAGAAAAACATAATATTTACAATAGAGGCAAAAATTTTTTTATAAAATTTAATATCTATGCATGACTTAAAACAACAATAATAAATCTTTCAACAAGGTAGGAATAGGAGACTTCATCAACCTGATAAAGGGTATGTACAAAAATACATACAGCTAACCTCATACTTAATAATGGATTACTGAACACTTTCCCCCTAACGTTGGGGAAAAAAAGCACTGATGTTCTCTCACACCACTCCTGTTCAACATCACACTGGAGGTCCTAGTTAATGTAGTAAGGCAAGATCAAGAAATTATTGGTACATGCAACAACATGGATAAATCTCAAATATGATTACGCTCAGTGAAAGAAGTCAGATTCATAAGGCTACATACCGTATGAATTTATATGCCATTCTGGAAAAGGCAAAATGGTGAGAACAGAAAATGGGTCAGTGGTTGCCAAGATGTGAGCTTACAGGAAGAGTTTGAGTATAAAGAGGAGTTTCAGAGAGTCATAGGATCATTCTGTATCTTGTTTATAATGGTGGTTACATGACTGTATGTGTTTGCCACAACTCATACAACTGTATACTAAAAAGGAAGTATTTTCTATACGTAAATTTTACCTCAATACACTTCACAGAGAAAAGGAAACCCCACCCACAGAGAGAAACTGTGATGAGGGTTTGTCTTTGGAACAAAATTGGCATTTTATCTGTGGTTGTAGCTTTTTTCAGAGGGTGTATCTGACCGTATCTCTGGTCTTCTTTGAAGTTTGGTAATTCATGTAGTTTATGAATTACATGAGTCACCCAGGATATTTTCAATTTAACCTTCATATTTTTAGCCAGGCAAGTTTGAATTAGGTGTCTATCACTTGTAACAGGCAGTCCTGAGTAATGCATGGAAACAGACACAGGCATAAGGAATTGTTATATGAGAATGTGTGAAAAGTGCTATAATAGAGGTAAAAAGCATATGGAAGCAGAGAGGGGAAAGTGATTAAGTCTGACTGGGGATATCAAGGGCAGATAGTAATTGAGTTGGCCTTGAAGCCTTTTTGTAGTTGTAGTGAAGGGAAGTATATCCCATTTTCAGGGAATAGCAGGAACATATGATGTGATTAAACCAACAGATGAATGAGAGTATATGGTGTCTTCGGGGACAAGGGGTGCAGTGGAGCTGAAATGTAGAGACCATGGGACCAGGTGGAAGATGAACTTGGAAATGTAGACTTTTGCCAGGCAGCAGAGAGACCTTTCCGTGGGCAAATGTTTGAACTTTATTCTAGAGTTCCATAGAGAGTAGGGCATGCTCAGATAAGAACTTTTGAAAGATAATTTAAATGCAGTTTAAGGAATTATCAGACAGGATTATAGATAGGTCAGTTGGGAGGCAGTTGCTCTAGATCAGGTGGGTTAAAGATGACATGCCCTGAATAAACAGGGTGTGATGATGTTGATGTCATTGTTATAGCAGTCACCACTTACCACTTCCTATGAGCCAGGCACTGTGCTAAAGTGCTTTAGATACATTATCTCATTTAATACCAACAATCATATAAAGTAGGTATTATTATGCCAATATATTAGCCAATGACTTTTCACTTAGTCCATGTGGGTACAGCTGACCCCACTGCCTTTCCCACCTTCCCAGAGGTGGGGACATTAGGGATGGGCATGTGTCCCAGACCATCTAAAAAGCATATTCTTTTTTCCCTGACCAGAGCAAATGGTGAGGGATAGGTATATAACTCATTATTTTTATTTAGATTCGTCCTATGACTTTGGTAGGAATTATGAATAAGACAAGAACAATTTCATCTGCTTTTGATAAAGGATGGACAAGAGCCACCTGGAGACATTTGTTAATTGATATTTATACTTTAGCCCAGTGTTTCCCAATAGGTTTTCTCTGAACATTAGTCCTAAGAAATATTCTGTGAAAAAGTGTCATATTTTACACATTAACTGGAAAAACATTGTATATTGTATCTCCCTCAGAACATATTAAAGGCTCTAGAAATCCTGCAGTAGAGAAATGAATTTAACTTTGTAGAATTCAGCTTTCTCAAAGGTATGCAGTGAAGGTGCCCTTTTCACACATTTGTTGATTACTATCTACCACATTTTGGGAAATACAACTTTAGGCATTTATCTGCTTACCTGTAGTTACACCATTCAAAATTTTAATAGCTGGATAAAAGGCACTGCTCACATTCTCTCTCACATCTTTCAAGGCTGCATTTCTTAGCCTTTCCCTTAGAACACTTACAAAGTTGCAGATCATGATCTGAAAACAAATAGTAGAATGTAAAAGCCAGGGGCATGTTTCGGTCAATTTGGACTTAAGCAATCCCATACAACACCACTCTGCAGCCTTAAGGAGACCCTGGAATTCATCACTTGACAACTGTGGAGAACACAGTGTCCTATTTGGCATATAATCATGCCTGAGACTCCCAAAGAAAAGACCTAAACAGATTACTTAAGAAAATTAAGGGTTGTTGAATGATAATGTGAGGTAGAAGTAGAATTTGACATTCTCAGCAGCAGTTACCTGAGGGTCTCATTTATTAATATGGATGTGAAAAAGGCTTAAGGAGTAATTGAGAAAATGCCCAGCATGCTTGGCATAGTGCTGGGTGTGGTAAATACAGCTATAAAAAGACCCAACCATTGTTAGGTTCATGGAGCGTTCTTGTAGCTTCAAGTGACTTCAAGTCTCTGAGAAACCTCCCATCAACTTGCAATTTATCTCAGATCCCCTTCCTTATAACATTTGATGAAGTGATACATAAAATGCAATGAAAGTGAGAAAAGGAAGAGCAACATCATTTCTAAAAGAGAAAAGCATTTTACAAGTTTGAAATAAAAGCAGATTCATAGAAAAGGTCATCAATGGGGCATCTGTGACTAACATAGGATCTGAAATAATACCAGTGATAATTAAAAACATTTCTTTCTGAGGCATTTCAAATGCAGAGTTACTCTTCTCTCCTCAGGAAACTTCACAGTGTTTTGCTGATGACAAACTGCTGTAATAAAAATAAAGACATATTAAAAAGGAATTTTTACAACTGTGATTCTTAAGCACTTAGCACTGCTGTGAGAAAAAATACAATATACTTTTACATACCCAAGCTATCTTATTTTATCAGTGTTTTGCAAACAATTGAGAAGTCTTAACAATCAATCCATGTTAAAATTAGCTCAAAACATATACTCTCTGAATGAATGATGTTGAACAAGCTCAGGAAATCTAAGATGCTTTCAGTTTTTCATTTAGAAACCCCACAACTGGTGTTTCCCATCTTGCTTAGCAGCTTTCTGCCTACAGAAGGGTTGAAAATTATAATAGAAACTTCTAGAATATATATATGTCTTAGAGATGATGGTGATTTTGAACCTGAAACAGTATGGGGGACAGAAAAGACAATGGGCAATGTTTCAGGGCAGATATAATCTCTGCTCTGAGAGAGCTTACAAATTTTGGGGTGGAAAATAGACATGTACACAACTAAATACACTTAGGGGTATCATGGAGTGAGAATGGAAACCATCCTCACAGCTTATTTCTACATTAAACTGACTTTACTATTTACTGATGTCATCAATCTAACATTATCATTCCCGTGTACAGGAGGAAAAAATGTCTCCCCTCTAGGTTCTACTCTCCTAGGTTCTCCAGCTGGTGCCCTGTAAATTAGACTGACAAAAGACAGGTTAAGAGAAAAATAAACAGGTTTGTTAACATGTGCATTGCACTTACAGATGGGAGTGCTCAAAGAGGTGGTTAGAACTTGGGCTTATATAGCATCTTAACAAAAGAACAATGGATATTTAGAGAAGTGACAGGACAAAGGAAAAGGACTTTGAGGTTCTAGGGTCAGAAAACTGTGGGAATATAAATGTGTGGGGAAACTAATGGAAGATAAGGGCTAGTTAGTAAAGTTACATAGATTCCTCTGATGCTACCTGTGGGTTGTTAAGAGTCTAGAGTTTTCTCTGGTGATTAACTTCGTACTTCCTGATAAGAGAGTTGAGGGGGGACAACTTTACAAATTTATGTCCTGCTTTTAGGAAAATAAGGGCAGGGAAGGGAGCGTTTTGTTTGTTTTGTTTTGTTTTGTTTTTTTTTGTATCTGCTTCTTATCAATTGCCTTCAGCTCAAAATAATCCTTATGGCAAAGTGCGTGTTTTGTGATGGCATATCCTACTCCTCTTCACCAGGATGCTCTTGCCCTGGAAGACGAAAGTTACAAATAACATTATTGCTCATTCCAGGAACTTCCCGGAAGACCCATCAACTGTTTAAGAGAAAGCATCAAAGACAGTTTACACCACAAGACTTCAGAACTCTCATTTCAAAATACCTGCTTTGTTGTGTCTACCAATCCCAAACCATCATATAATGATCCTTGCCCAGTTCTAACCAAGCCTCTTCACTGCAAGACCTGCTTTAAACCAGGCCTTGAAATCTCAATAAATATCCTAGCTTCTCCCTCTCCCCTCTAAGATGCTACTAAGACTAATAAGGCAGTGCTCTCCCTTACAGTGAGCTTTGTCTTATTAACAAGTTGCTTTGGTAATATTGTGGATATTTGGGGGAGCCAGCATTTGACAATCTTGGAGGCTCTAGGAAATTCAGTTGAAATGGGGACTCAACACAGGTTTTGACTTGAACACAGCTGTTCCCCTGTGGCCCTTCAAGCCTTCTCTGAGCCTACCCTGGGGTGAGTCTCACATTGGCTTGAAGTTTGGTTTCTTGTCATTGAGCACCCTGAATGCTGAGTTTATTTTTTCTTTTAGGAATAAGGAACCCTGTTCAGGAATCTTTTTGTTTATCTGATCATATTTGAAAAAAACTGGTATCTGTGGTAGAAATCTTATTACCAACGACATTATTCTGTGTCTCTGTGGTTTAAATTTTGTTCTTTCCTTTCTCCTAAGATGGATAATTATTACCAGCTCCTTTACTGCGTCGGCCCAGACTGCTAGTGTGGTATCCACAGGGGGAGTATCAGGGCAGAACAAAAAGCCTGCTGGAACAAGGAGTTGATGAAAATACATATGAGTTGCTCAGCCTCATCATTCACTTCTTTGCCCTTCTCCCCCCAGGAGAGATTGTTTCCTTCTGTTGCTGTCCTATAGGTAGAAAGGTGAAAACTTGAAACCCTTTCCAAAAAGGATGATAACAAACAGTGAACAAGAATTGCTTGGTGTGGTGGTGGAGAATGGTTGTGTCTCAGCTCAGCCTGCCATAATAAAACCATAGACTGGGTGACTTAAACAACAGAAAGTTGTTTCTCACAATTCTGGAGGCTGGGAAGTCTGAGATCAAGATGTCAGCATGGTTGCGTTCTGGTGAGAACTCTCTTCCTGGCTTTCAGATGACTGCCTTCTTGCTGTATCCTCAACGTGGCAGGGAGGGTGGGGATAGGGCGGGGAGGGAGAGCAAGTTCTCTGGTCTCTTGCTATAAGTATATATATCTCATCCTGAGAACTCTACCCTCATGACCTCACCTAAACCTAATTATCTCCCAAAGGTCTCATCTCTAAATACCATCACACTGGGGGTTAGAGTTTCAACATATGAATTTGGGAGTGGGGCACAATTTAACCCATAGCAGGTGGTAATCAAGAATAATTATGCTCTTCTCCTGGTTCCTCCTTTACCAGTTCATCCCTGCACCCTCCTCCATATACCTAGTAACTTCCAGCACAGTGATCTCACTGATACAGTTATTAGGTGTTAGCTGCATAGCCTGGAGCTTTGGAAGCCACGAGCACTAGGACCCCTGGGACATGTTTTGAGGGAAGGGGGTGGTGGTAGTAGTAAGATCACTTAGCTGAAAGATAAATCAAGGAGGAAAGAACTGGTTTCAAATGCTTGGAAAAGAGAATGAGAAGAAAGAATAAGATGTCAGACTTCTATAAGTTTCAGGGAGTCAGAACTATTGGGAGATAAGTCATTTTAGGTAACAGCTTTGTCTGCTTAAAATTTTATTTAAAATTTAAGACATCTATTAAGGAAAGATTTCTGAAATAGATTGCACACTTTGCTGCCTTCTTAATTAAAGAAGACTGAACGTTTTTTAACCTTTTCTTGATGATTCAAGGTCATCATTGTGCATATCAGTGATTATTCTGTAAAGCAATGATGCCCTCAAGGGCCATCAGTGTATTCCGGGCTGCTCACTTCTACATTTCTCCTTATAGATTGCTATGATATTTGAGTTTATATCCACTCTTAATTGCCTTTACTGTTGCAGGCACTATACACGTACCTTTTCTCACTACTATCAATGTACAGTATATCAGATCAAATAGAGCCTCTCCCTAATAAAAATGTGTTGCTTACAGTCTGCTGTGGTCTTGGCAACCATGAAGACAAACATTAGAATTATACACTGAAGTGATTAGGTTCTGATTGGGATAGAACAAATGAGTGCTCTTGGTCACGGCATTTGGTGACAGTGACTTTGGCTGCTACTTTTCCCCCATACATAGCAACCCTACTCATATTCCAGTTAGGTAAAAAGTAGATGATATAGTGCTCCTAATAGGTGAGGTGCTATTGAAACAGGGAAAGCACAGACAGATTGCATTGGGATTGTCAGTTCATTAGTGACATCACGGCCCTTCTAGAAGATTAATGCTTGCTTCTCTGTGCAGGGTTTCACGCACCAACTTGAGTAAGAGCCCTGTATCCCTTCTCTTGACTACTTAGCCTATGTCCATTCTAGTGGACACTTTTTAAAATCAGTGATTTTAAAAAAAGATAAATATGATGATAGCAGATATATTAATTTGGCACCATTATTAGTACTTCAATGACAATTCCTCTTTAAGTCAGTTAGCAGTTTCCAGAGTATTTTCCCATGTATGTTCTCCTGGATTCTGATCACCACCTTCCACAGCAGAACTGCCCAAAACCTGGCGCTTGATCAGGGCCATTAATTTCTCAGCAGACAGGCTATATAGATTCTCTCTAAGCTCAGTGTCTGTGAGATCCTTCCTGCATGTCAATGAGGCCATCATCGCAAGCAGTGGCAGCAATTGTCCTACTCGGAAGTAACAGATACACTAATTAAAAAATTGCTGAGGAAAAGGGCACAAACCTTGAAAGCCTCCATCAAAAATAAATAAATAAAGCAAAATTACTGTGCACACTGGTTTAGAAGCCTCTGGGGAATTCTCAACGAATGAATGACTATCTCACAGCAGCGTAGCTGCATTCTTCAGTATTATTTTAAATAATCTTCAACCTAAGAGTCACAAAAAGCAAAGACTATTTATTTGCAAGAAAGAAAGCCACTTTTACTTTGGTGTATTTTTCAGTTCAACCTCTGAACCTACACTTCTGCAATGCAGCACATCTGTTTATCTTATGACTGCTTTCTTCTTGTGTGAAGGGCTTTTTTTTTTTTTTTCACTTTAAATCAGTACAAGAGAGAACGCAAGAGTAGCTGTGGATCTTGCACTGAGGCAGCTTACTATGTTCAGAATCTCTTATCTGAAGTAGATATCTACACAGTCAACACACTTCTTGAGCTCCTGCGATGGTCCAGACACTGTTCTGGATGATGGGGTTTCAGCAGTGAACCAGAGATGAAGGCTGGAAGTGGAAAAGGCTAACAGGTTCTCCTGACCTGCAGTGTATGGATTAATTTATAGACAACTTCAGACATGTGATGGTAGTAACAGGCAAGAATTCCAAGAATCAAAATAGCTCACTGATTTTTTGTCTTCAATTCCACATTGATGTAGGAGAGCCTGGGAGATGGAAGAGTTTAAGATCTTATTTATTTCACTGGACACCAGGACTTGTTTCTTGTTCCCTCCTGGATTTGCACTAATAAAGCTTTAAATATGGGCTTCAAGATGGTGCTGGGTTGCAGTGGAAAGATGAGAGTCATTAGACTGGGGTGGAGCCCCAGATTTGGAAGACTGCATGATTTGGGGCAAAGATTATGGCTTTGGGGTCAGACAGGTTTTATTTGCATACGGGTTCTCTGACTTCCTAACTAGGTGACCAAATTATTTAAACACTCTGATTTTTGGTCTCCTGTCTTCAAAATGAGACTTCAAAACTCATTTACTATCTCTGGGAATTTAGATGTTGGCTGACTTTCCTTCCAGCATTATAAGTCTGTGACTGTGGCAGTACAGCCTATTATTTACATAGAGTCACCTGTTGTAATATAAGCCAGGTGGTTTAGGGATGCCATTTCAGGATTGATTTGTACCTTAGAAATCCATATAAATTTGTGCTATTTAGGTCGAGTAAAGATGACAGGAAGTACCGTATGTACTGTTTAGTAAGTTTTTTTGTGGTTGTTTTGGTGATGATAAAATGTTCTGCCTAACGTGTATTATTTCTCTGGGAAAAAAAGCGGTCAAAATAAATTGAGTTTTCTCAACCAGGATATGAAAATACATATTATGGGTTTTCACTGTTAAATTGAAATCATATGATTTAGAACGAGGACAAGACAAGTGTAAATAACAGCATAGACTGGACTGCTTAAAAATTTCGAATGGTTATAAATAATGAATGGATATTATACTTAGGTTTAAGCCAAGAGGGTGCTCACTCAGTGATTTAAAACATCAATACCCTAACAGTGTTTATTAGGAATAAAAACATTTCTCTCATCCTCTTCCTTTAAAAATACAATGTATAAAAATGTCAGCTATCTCTTTATGAGAGATGGAAACACTTATAGACTGTAGAGTTATATACGTAACTATTTTGAAGCAAACCCAAGGTTCAAGAAGACAGGGAGCAAATTGTCATTTGAGGGGCAGTCCTGAATCAAGGATTCAGAGTAGCATGAGGGGAGAGAGGTAGAAGGAGGGGGTAGTCTACTTGCCTCTCCCTTCAATGGCTGGTTATGCCTGATTGAGAAGAGTAGGGTGTGTTTACGAGTAAAGAGTAGAGATGTATTACTTTAGGTTAGAGCAGTGGTTCTCAAGTTTGACTGTATTAGGTGGTTGGGAAAGACATGAACTTTGCAATGGTGTTTTGGAGCTGGTTTGTTCCAGTTCATGAGAGCAGATTGTTAAATTTTCACTGATCTTTTGAGCCAGCTGTTACATAGCCATTATTAAAAATTAAATTACACTAACATACAATTAAATAAGTAAATTGTATGAACAAAGGCAATAGATGCTTAAAACTCATCACTTCTTAATTGTTTTACTACATTTTTACTTTATGCTGTTATTGACGTCTACTGTATTGGTATGGTGAAAATATCTTCAAAGAGTGTGCTGCTGTGCCTCTGTCCAACTTTGAATTCAGTGGTATGACTTTGGTAACTTGAAATTGGCCACGGTAGTATTTACACAATGCAAATTAGCAAATGCTACAAATCGGGGGGGGTTTGTTTTTATTTTTTTTCCATAAAGCTGTTTTTTAAACATTTACCAGTGCACCCCTGGATATGAGGATGAAATATTAGATTGGACTGGACTAAACTTAGAAAAAAGTACTTTATTAGGAAACATTTCAAATATCCACAGAAATAGAATAATATTAAGAATATCGGGGGCTTCCCTGGTGGTGCAGTGGTTGAGAGTCCGCCTGCCGATACAGGGGATATGGGTTCGTGACCCGGTCCGGGAGGATCCCACATGCCGCGGAGCGGCTGGGCCCGTGAGCCATGGCCGCTGAGCCTGCGCGTCCGGAGCTTGTGCTCCGCAACGGGAGAGGCCACAACAGTGAGAGGCCCGCGTACCGCAAAAAAAAAAAAAAAAAATAGAATACCTATGTATCCATTCCCCAAGTTAAATAATTATCAACATTTTGCCTGGAGTATTACAAATCAAATCCCAGATATCATAGTTTTTAATCTGAAAACACTTCTGCATACATGTTTAATGCTTAGGTACTTTAAAAAGACATAACCACAATTTTATTATACCAAATAATATTAACAATAATTCAATGATTTTAAAAATATCAATCCATATTCAAATTCCCTGGTTGTTTCAAAGATGTATTTTGAGGGTTGGTTGGTTTGAATCAGGAGCCAAACAAGTGAACTGGTCTTTTTAATAGCTGAAAGAGACCAGAAAGCTGTGAGATCTGTCTGACGTGTCATTAAAGAGCAGGAAAGGAAGATTTGACAGAACATAGTTCAAAGTAAGGATTACAGAAAAATAAAACTGTTTCATGTTTATACCCCACTGAGATCAGACTCTTCAATAAACTGGTTATACACAAAAAAAGCACACAATATATTTTATGCCCTTAAAAAGCTCATGGTTTAGGGCAGTAGTGATATTTACCTTCTTGGGGGTGGGGTCATAGACACCTTTGAGAGATTATGAAAATTACCTGCATATGTGTACCTGCATAATTACAAAATTATGCAGGCTATTTGAGGCATAAATTCATCCTGGAGCCAATGGAACCAGAGTTAAGACCTAGGATTTTGAGGGCAGGAGGAAGACATGGAAATGAATAGTTTACAATCCAAAGCAATATTAGAACCAAACGTGTGCTATGGGAGCACAGAGCAAAAGAGTGTCATTGGAAGTGAAATTTGACATTTTGAGTAAGAGTTTCTCAGTCAGAAATGGTAACTAAGGCTGGCATGCTAAAGTTGGTGGTGACAAGAGGTGGTGCTAAACAGACAGCTTAGCTGGCAGGTCCAGAGACACACAGAGCCATATGAAGGAATTTGAGTTTTAATTTGCCCCAGTCATTGCAGGATTTTGAACTGGGGAGTGATGTGATCATATTCTCATATGGGAAATGCAGCAACAGTGTTGAGAGAGGAATTCCAGGTAGAGAGACTGGACACAGTGAGGCCTGTTAGCTGCTATTATAATAGTTGCAGTAAAATACAACAGTCTGGACTATGGCACAATCAATGAGATCAGAGAAGAAGGAAGATTTTAGGAGGGATTTAGGGGATAGAAGGAAGTAGTATATATGAGTAAATGATAAAGAAAAAAGAGAAATCTAGGAGAGCAACAATTTGTAGTTTTAAGATTCTAGTTTTAAGGTAGAGAAGGTAATGCTATTTATTGAAATAAAGAATACAGTATGCATAGCTGTGGTCAAGGAAGGAGAGGGGACAGATATAGGCCATTAGTTTGGGGCAAGTTGAATTTGAGGCATCTATGGAACAAACAGGAAGGGATTTCCAAAGGAAGCTAGATAGCAAAGAGCCCCTCTAAGAGTTGGCCCAATGCTTTAAGTGCAGAATAAGCATGGTCATTTATGGTCAGAGATAGACCACAATTCATTTTGGGACCCAGTGAACTTTTAGGCCTTCTCCATGGCCAAAATTTTATCCTCCAGAACTTTATCCAAGAAGCACTTAGATTAAAAAAATAATTGTTAATCTCTCTATATTCTCTCTCTCTCTTTTTTTTTACTTGAATCCCATCTCATCTCCAAACTGCAGACCTCCCCAAATGCAAATCTGATCATACCCCTTTCCTGCTCACAACCTTTAAATAGCTCCCCATTCCTCCAGGACAACGTTCAAACTCCTTACCCTCTCCTACTTATGATAATAATGATTATTTTTCAATGTGGTATTAATTCTTCCAGGGAACCCTTCCTGACCCCTCAGAGCCAGGTCTCAGTGAAGCAGAAAGTATTGTAATCAACTTTCTGCTTAATCTACATTTCCTTCTACTAAGCAACTTGTCAGGAACTGGCTTCCTTGAGTAACTTAGAAGAAGGTGGTTACTATGGGGTAGAACTGAAGGCCTACTCTGTGCCAAGTAGTTTGAAAGGGGTTGAAAATACAGTGGTGAGGCATTCGAAGAATAAACTCTAAATTGCTTTGTGTCAATTATATATTGTGTCCTCAAGGGATTAAAATGATAATCTTAGTTTTTAGACATAGGATATGCTCCTGATCATTTCTCCTGGGTTGATTATAGAATTCTCTCTGGCTATAAAATTGGACTCTTTTTTGGCCAGTTTCTGGCTTCTGCTCACTCCCAGCAGGACTATTCTTTAAGCTGTCCTCAATTTGATTTCTTATCCAAGAATGAGAAATGAGACTCTAAATTAAGAGTTGAAGATGAAGATGAGAAAGAAGACATAGAAACTGGGTGAGAGAAAAACAAACAATGTGGAATTTTTACCTTGGAAAGGCAGCAAGTGAAATGAGCAAAAGAAGAGGCTATTTGAGTCATGTTAAATTCTGTGCTGTGCCATGTAAACACATCATGAGAAAAGTGTTAATCTAATGCTGAGCACACTATGAAAATCTGTCAGTCCAAAACTGTTTTCCATTTTCAAGGGACTAGAGCTTTGCATTTCTTGGAAGCATTGATCAGCGTCAGTGCAGGTCGATCAAGTCTTTTGTGTTTGCATTTAAATGTTAATCAATCACGATTTATTAAAAATTTAAGGCAAGTGTGAGAATGGAAAAGTGTATGGGTCTGTGCTTATGACAAAGAAGTCAAGTTGAGATCCATTCAGATCTGGCTTGAGAATTTCATAATGTGTGGAATATTAGAGACCCATCTGGACAACAGATACTGGTGATAGTAATGATGAGCTGGGGTTGGGGTAGGACTAATGTATATTTATTGACAATCTCTACTTTGCAAGATGAGAAAGTGCCTTCCATGATGTCTGGACAAATCAACAGTGCATCTAAGCGTTCCATTCATCATTCCACAAACAGTTATAGTAATAATTATTATCATTTAAAGTGTTTTGAATAATGCCATGTAAAAATATGCACTTTTTCTTACTGTGGTAACATATACATAACAAAATTTACCACTTTAACCATTTTTAAGTATACAGTACTGTGACATTAAGTACATTTACATTGTTCTGCAGCCATCACCACCATCCACTTCCAGAACTTTTACATCTTTCCAAACTGAAACTCCATACCTGTTATACAATAACTCCTTATTGCTCCCTCCCCTGAACCCCTGGTAACCACCATTTTTCTTCCATCTCTATGAATTTGACCACTCTAGGTATCTCATATATGTGGAATTATACAATATTTGTTCTTTTGTGACTAGCTTATTTCACTTACCGTAATGTCCTCAAGGTTCATATATGTCATAGCCTGTGTCAGAATTTCCTTCCTTTTTAAGGCTGAATAATATTCCGTTGTATGTATGTACCACGTATTTTGTTTATCAACAGACACTTTGGTTGTTTCCATCTTAGGGCTATGGCAAATAATGTTGTTATGAACATGGGGGTACAAATAAAAGTTCAAATCCCTGCTTTCAGTTCCTTTGGATATAGACCCAGAAGTGGAATTGGTGGATCACATGGTAATTCTATGTTTAATTATTTGAGAAACTACCATACTGCTCTTCAGAGTGGCTGCACCATTTTATATTCCAACCAGCAATACACAGTGTTCCTAAAAACATTTTTTAACTGAAAGTTAGAAGGAGAAACACTGCAAAATGTTAGAAAAGAAAGCTGGGTTATGAAAAGCCAAGTGAAAGAAAGTTAATTTTCTTGCTCTCCCTTTTTAATTCTCTAAACCAGAAGAGTTTCCCAACTGATGAGCTTCAGATATGTTGTGATGTTGATCCTCTAAGCTCTGGTGTAGAGGGGAGAGGTAGACTGTGGAGGATGGGGTCCTGGGACATCAGGCAGGGCCTGGGGCTAACAGCCTGAAGTTTGGAACAGTCTCCCCCAGGTACCACTGTGTGCCTAATAAATGTTATCATTTTCTATGTAGGCTAGTATATGAAAAAGTTTAGGATGCCCTAGGGGTAGAGCCAGAATTAAAATCAGGAAAGGATGTAAAGGCATAAAATATTTGTTCAACAGTAGTGCTTATTGAGCACCTGCTCTATTCCAGTGCCTAGGTCAGAATGTGGGGATACTGTCAGGTAAACAAGATAGAAACATTATGCTTTCAAAGAGCTCAGTCTCTTGAAGCTGAGGTATAGGTAAATAAACAGTGAAATACAGTTTGTAAAGTAATCTACTGAGGAATGAGAAAACTACAAAGTGTTACATATATATCCCAGCCACCAGCCCCCACCCATTCAGATCTTGAGATTTGAAGAGAGATCCCTCTGAACTCTTCTCATTTTCCCTGCCATGGGAAGCCAAATGTAATAACCACTTCCCATTTTGTGGGACATGGATGCTCAAGGTAAGTTGGCCATGTCAGAAGACAAATGGACTGTATGGATTGAATGTAGCCACGTGTTAAAAATTTTAGAAGTAGTGTTTGATGGATAAGGTGTCAGGACTTAAGAAAATACTTTGCATTACAACAGAGAAAGAATTATGACAACTCAAGGAAGCCATCCCTGAGGACTTCCCTCTAACTGCTCTCCAGGCTGAGTTGGCTCTGATTCTCCCTGCTCTCAGCACCCTGGGTTTATTTCTCATGAGAACCACATAATACTGTGGCTGTTTGATTATTCACCTAACTCTCCCATTTATCTCTGAGTGTCATGGTGGAAGCAATCCTACCTAGAAATATTTGTTGGATAGATAAGTAAGTGGGTAGAAAGAGAGCTATAAAATAATTGGGACCGTCTACATGAAGTAGTCAAGATACTCACAATAACTTAGAGAAATTGTTCTTGGAATTTAGACATTAAATATCCACTGTTGGGAATTCTGACAGCTATAAAAGTGGTGGCATGGTACTACCACAGTTCTTCCACTGCAGCACAGTAATTTCCAAAATGTCCTGTTAGATCTCTTCTCTAAAGTCTTCCCCTCCCCACCCCACCCCCAAATAATCAATATATGACTGAATGTCTACATAGGTTACAATTTTCCGAGTTCATGACATTATTGTACTTTTTTGTTAAATGTGTATAATCTAGCAAATGAGACACAGAAATGTTACCAGACTTTATCTGGAGTAATTTTAAAAGATTATCATAATTAGCACAATCATCTCGATTTTTCATCCAACTATGATTGCTTATATTATACATACGTTTGATTTGAGGTAGAAGGATGATAGAAAGGTCTCATTTTAGCTTTCCCATTTTTAACCAGAAGTAAGATTATTTCTAAAAAAGTCAAAAAAAGATATCCCAGAAGAACTGAGGAAATATGGAATGTGGGCTGTGGTAAAAAGTGCTTTGGTGATAAACATTTTGACGTGAAATGTTGTAAAAGCATACACATCCTAATGGGAAGAGGATAAATAATATCTTTTTAACGCAGAGCATCAGTATTCCAATCTGGCTGGAATTCTGGAAAGTGCTGGAAATTCCCAAAGCAAAGTGCCAGATGTCATTTCTGGATCCCGGATACGTGGGCTTAGTTGCTAAGAAGATGATGCCTTCTCCCCTTTGCCACACTCATCTGACACCTGAGCAACAGGGAGCTGATGTCAGCAGAGCAGGGATATAACAATGTCAACTGTGCTGACATCATCCTAGCTGTGTGGGGCTGATGGGAATTCAGAATATCAAACATCATATCAAGGGCAGCGACCAGGTGTGACTCATTTCCCTGGAGAAGTGGGAGAGAGGAAGGGAGAGGGCAGGATTATCTTACACTGACACACACACAGCCTTTCAAACTGAGCTATTTGACTGGCTGGCTTAAAAGCAGCAAAACATTGTTCTTTCTCCCTCATTTTCCTACGGGAAACACCTTGTGTTCTAGTCCTATGTGTTTCAGTATAGAATCGAGCATTTCAACATCATAATATATTAAAAAACACATTCATTAGGATCGTTAATTTCTATTTTACGTAAGCCCAACTATGAGAACAATTCATACAAAGAATTTTGCTTTTCTGTATTTTCCCTTCAGCTATCACCTAGTGAACTGTTGAGATATAACTAAATTGAAAAGAGCTGAACAAAAGAGCATGCTATAGGGCTGATGACATTGCTTTGGGATTGCTAAATGAGCACAGTGCTTCAGTATCCTAGCAGAGTATATTGCTTGGTGTGGGAGGAGGGGATGCACAGTGAATATTTCTTGGGTGAATAATATGAAAATCCTGTAAGTTTGTGAGAGTGGGTGCCAATATATAGGCTCTCACCTACTTTATGGAGTTGATTATTTATAAATTGCCTTTAAGGAATAATGGGCAGTGAAACTGGGCAGTGATTACTGGTACAGTAATCATTTTGGTATTAATTATGGCACTGGTTTCACAAAGTTCTTGTGCATTTGGAACATTTTATTAGAATGATGGGGCTAGGGCAATTAAATTAGAAAGGAATGTAAATCAGAGCAGTCAAAAAGCCTTCTGCTTCCAAAGATTTAGTGTTTATTAGTAACCCAAGAGGTAGAGTAGGACAACTGAGGGTTGTATGCTCTCCAAAATGATCCCAGTGTGTCTTATCACTCTGTGGAATACTAATTTATCTGTGTCTTATGTCAGCCATAACATGAGGAACCAAAGAATAATAATTATTGTTACCTTGTACTCAATGTTAGAAAAAGAAAGTACCATTTATTCTTTCATTCACTGTGAATGTTTAGTAAAATGACATATGCATGACAGATTGTGAAACGTATATTGTATATTGGTTGTGATCTGTGTAGACTGGACAGAACCAGGATGATGTGTTTCAGATCAATCTATAGGATAGTACTTGTACAGTTCAGATGGTGTTGGAAGCAATGGGAGGGGAGAATGTAAAAAGGGAGGGGTGGTTTCTTTAGGATGATATCTAGAATGACATAAAGAACTCCAGGTTGTTGTTATGAGATAATAAGTAAGTTGATAAGAGAGATGAAAGCATGTTATCATGTTCCTAAAGGCATCTTAAATGTCTGAAGCAGATGTTGGGAAATGTAGAACAAACTTATATTTCATTTCCTCTCCTTTGAAAGTTACTTGGTAAGGGATTTCTCTGTCTCTTTGTCTCTAACCGTAATTCCTAATAGGGAGACTGAGAATCACACAATGATTGCTAGTAATGTTTGATGGTGATGATGATGAATTTGTGCACCTTAGACAAGTGATCCTCAAACTGGCTCTGAGGGTCTTCTAGAATGTCCTAAGGGAGTATCTCTATGTTCCTGAAGAGTTGCCATCATACTATTCCCTGGATCATGACTGCTATAAAAATCCCCTCATATTTTCTCCTTCAGTTTCCAGAAGGGACCTACCTGATAGCTGTTATGGGTCCCCTTTGGGGATGACATGATGTGCTGCTACAGGGTAGAAAGGGTAAAAATATAAGAAATCATTATCCTTGATACAGAATATTACTTCAGTTGAGAGCCTGTGGTTATCACTATTTTATAAACCATGTGGACTAAGGCAGATCTTCTCCATGTGCACCCCACAGAGAGGAAATAGTATTGCTTATCACCAATGGACTGAACAACACTCTAGCATATCTCCCCTTGGGGGTCAACCTTAATACTCAGCCTGAGATGTGAAGGAAAACTTTAGGTGCTACAAGGGAGCAATTTTTATAATTGCTCAGAAAATTCCTCCTCTTAGGTTTTGTTTAGGGAATGTACGATTGGTGGTCATGCCTACATTTCTTTTGAAGGGAGACATAGTTGTTTCTCTCTTCAAATAATCACATCTAGTAAAGAAAGCTCCTGTACAGTTCTGCTATGATAGGATGCTGAATTAGAACAGATGTAAATGAAGAATATGGAGTTCTTGAAAACTTCTTGAGCTTGAAGTGCAGAATAGAGATCAAAACAGTTATAAGCAGAGTTCCCTGTTACTTTGCTGACTACACAGGGTTATAAAACTATTATTAGCCCCCTTCTAGGTCCTTTATGATAGAATTGTATAATCAAGGATTATTGTTAGAGTTGGGCTTACTTATTTGTCTTGAAAAAGTCTACTATCTATGAGATTCAGGTAGTGTATATTAAGATAAATGGGAGGTGAATTTGCTATGTACGCACTAAAACTGCTGTCATAAATAGAACTCAAAATACAGAGGTTTAAACAAGACAAAGTTTATTTTCTCTCTCATATAATAGTCCAGAGTGGTAAGGTGATTCTGTCAATCTCAACCTCAGTCTTTTATCTCAGTGTGCAAGAGAACAATTCCATTTCTCTCCATCTTCCAGGCAGCCAGGGAAAGGAGGAAGGAGTCAGGGGAGTGCATGTATGATTGTTTTAAAAACAAGACCTGGAAGGGACACATATCGCTTCTCACATCCCATGTGTTCGAGTTTATAATATGGACAGATTCACCTGCAATGAAGTCTGAGAAAGGCCTTTAAATACTCAGGTAAAACTATTGCTATGGAGCGCAGATATTGGAGACAACTAACATGTCCTAAGGCCTATTGCCAAGTCCCTAGGACATCTGGGTTTGGAGGATGCCGAGAGATATCAAGGGACTCTTCTACAGTGCTCTTCAAGGCACCTTTATAGCCTAGAAGAGTCACTCTAACCTAATGGAGAGTGTAGTAGGTTTGTGACTGTTTCAGTATTCAGAGGAGGAGCGCCTATGGGAAGGTGATAATATGTGCTGCCAGGAGAAATTGTTTCACCTGGTGACTCCCAAGATAATGATTGCAAATTGTGGCCCTAAAAATCCCTTAGAAGGCCTAGAAAGGAAATGCATGCTCTCAAGAGAGGCTAAGGAGGCCCAAGCTTTAGCCAGGGAATGATAACAGGGATAGCCAATAGGCTTGGAAGCTGAGTCATGAGGAGAAGGGAGACTTTGGGAACGTTAATGTGAGAGGCTGATGGACAGAAAAGTGTAGTGTATAAGAGAAAAAGCCTTGGGGACATTGATCTGCACCCTGTTAAATCTTTAGTCAAGAATGCTGGGAGTTCTGTTTGGGAAGTTTCCAAAAGGCAAAAATCTAGAAGCCAGTAATAGCCAAGGCTCTAAGAGCAGAAGAACTACCAGATTGGGCCAAAGAAGACTTGGAGGCCACAGCTTTCTTTCTACTATATGAGTTGCTATGAAGGGGAAAGGGCATGCCAATCACTTTAGGGGAAGTTGTAGCTAGCTTTTATAGAAGCTACTTGTTAGAGGGGATAATTACTTCCACTAGCAACATGTTGATCGTAGTCATAGGAACACTGGATCTCCAGTGATTAGAGATTTCGGAATAAAATCTGCATAAGATAATTGATGAAGGAGGTGGTACTAGAAAGGGATTGGCAGTTATATAATCCTTTAGAAAAAGCCAAATTAAGTGGAGGCATGTTGTTAGCTAATGTGACCGGTTCCTTAGGGGTCCCACTGTTGCCCAGAAGACTGTCATATATTCTGTATAACTTTAAGAGATATAGGATTTGCCACAGTGGTTTCAGTTAAAAACATGCCATGGTGCAAAATTACAAGGATTTCACTAATCCTAGAAAGGTCAGATGTCTATGGCTACAGACATGTGGCATGGTCTGCAGAGCTGGTGATGGTGGTGGCTGGCAGGCAGGGTATAATATGGAAGGGAAGTTAAGGGTGATACACACAGAGCCTGCAGTTAATCCATAACATTTTCCTGGTTCAAGCTGTCTATGAATCAGTGTTCTTCCAAAGGTAAATAAAGGTTTGAGGATGCCTTAATGCATTTACATTACGCTGAGAATCTGTGAAAATCCTTGTCCTATTTAGCTCTCACAAGGCCCTCTGGAATAATCTTAGACTGGCAAAGGCCACTGGGTCTCCAGAACTTGTGAGAAGTGAGTTCTGACATCGATGCGAAAGTATCGATAGATCCCTTCAGCCTGGCCTGTTTCTAATCTGAACCCTGACGTGTTTTTTTGTCTCTGGACCAAAACAGTGCCCCATGCAGTCTACGCCCTCTGCAAAAGGTGCAAATAAGAGATGTTTCCCCATCCAGGTAGAAACTACTTAATACATGCCTACAAGCCTCATTGCTAAGACAATAGTAGACTGAACGCACAACTCCTAGAGGATTTATAATTATTTGCTCAAATGTTGTCGGTATATTTTGTACTTTATGTAGCAACGGAGTCCTGTCAAAACGTTGTGCAAGTGACCAGGTCTTTATGTTATTAAGATAGTATTATGATGATATTTGGCCAAGGGATCCAGAGTATCTACATCCAGATCTTTACTAGCCATTCTCATCTAGGAAGACTCTAAGAAAGAGTTACACAGAGGAGGCAAAGGAAAAGCAACATATTGTTATCATCTAGAGCTTTAGATCCAAACTCCAATGCAGAGCTCTGGTGCATTTAGCTGGACTCTGTGAAGAAGTCCTTTACTTAAGCAATGTATATATTGAATGGCCTAAAACAAGAGGCTGAAAGGCCCACTTGCTTCATCTTCACTTCCCAGCTAAAACCTGGGCTTGAATATTACAATTCAGGCCTCACACACTCTTGAGAAGCAGAAGGGAAAGCAAGGTTGAGAGACCTAAGTAAGGTGGATAAGAGTATGAATTTTTGGATCATATTTTAAATCTCCAAATTCCTGGGACTCAAGTGTCCAAAAAGGAACCCAAAGGCCATTCCTAATTGCTTTGAAATTTTCAACACTTGGAACTGAGTCCTAGTGTGCGTCCTCTTATTTGACCAATTTAAATCAGCCCACCTCCCATTGCAGAGGGTGGTGGGTGCAGAGGAAAGAGGGCACTGGAGAGGATATAGGCAGGAAAGGGTTATCAGTGTGCCCAAGAAGTCCACAAAGCTCCTTTAAGAGGCCCTTAGTTACCTCATTCTCTCCAGAAATATTATATTGCTCTTGGCATAATGCAAATTGAAGAAACAGGCCACATTTATTGGATATTCCCAATTGAGAACTCTGCATTTATGCTTCTGGCTTTACCTGGGCTCATTATAGCATAGATTCAGTGGATGAATACTGAGAAGGGGTGAATGGAAAATACTTGGGACCCCACCAACAGACACAGTGTGTGGCTCAAATCCTCACAGTAATTTCAATGGCATAATGTAAAATAGAACCCAGAGCTTTCCTTATTAAGGTCATTGCCCTGACCAGATCAAGCTTTTCCCCTTCCTTTGAAGAAATGCTGCCTGTGGTGAGTTCTGCACATATGCTTTAAATAGCTCATATTTTCTCACAGGGTCTTTTCTTAATGTTGAGTCATTTAGATATTATTTCCCTGATATATATTTCAATATTTTCTTTGTTATTTTACAAAATTAATTTTGTTTTAAATCCCATATCTCCTGAAGCGCACCCTTTTCTTGCCTGGGGTTATAGTTTTCCACTTGGCACTTCCATTTTGATTGAGAGATTGAACAATAAAGACTCATCTTTGTACAAAAGACAATTTATTATTTATGCAAATCAGAGAAATGTGGAGCTTTTTGCAGTGTCTGGGAAATGGAGGGAGTGAATATCCAGCCCATCTGATTGATAGTTATATTAAAGGTTATAGTCAGTTAAATAAGTCCCTTGGATTGATATGATAAGAGCCTTAGGTTTTCCTTGAAATATTATTTCAGTAAATATTTCGTATTTATAATTTATTGCTTATCCTGATGTATTTTCCAACTGCTGTCCACCAAAGGATCACAATCGGCATATTGCTGTAAAATGTTCATTGTTGAAAATGTGTTTTGAAAAATAATATCTAACAAAACTATATTTTTGAAAATTGTGTGCTTCCTAAAACTAAATATTGACATTTAAGTTCCTAGGTTATTGCATTGATCTTTCTCTGGTGGCTCTGAAAAAATCCCTTCAGGCAATATTATTTAACATAATTGGCTTCTTAGCACACTGAGAGATAAGGAACAAAGTAATCTAGTGTTCCAGTTTGGTACTGGAATGTCATATATACCAAGGCCAAGCTGTGATTTCCTCTATTACAGGGACTGGTATATTCTTCTAAGTTGAAGTATTCTTTGTTTTCTTTTCTTTTGAATCTTAATCCATCGTTAGTATTAGAGGATACTTTCTAAAAGAAAATAAAATTCTACTCCAAAAACACACTGTGAAGATTGATAATAATAATTCTTTTTTTTTTAATGTCATCAGGTTGCTTTTAACTTTTTTTTTTCCATTTGGTTAGAAGTATTTTAGAAGTTGAAAAGCATAAGTCTGAGTAATATCCTGAAGTAGTGACACTAATTCACTGTTTGAATCTGTGACAGTGACTCATCTATTTTTCCTGCCTTCTATTGAATAGTATCTAAATCCTAAAAATAACCCTTTTATTCACTGTCAACATTTATACCCATCTAGAATTCCTGAGTCCTCAAACTCACATTGAAATAATAATAAATTGCCTTTACAACATTAAAACTACTTTGTAACATACGGTTTTTTGGGGGGGAAATAAAATGGGCCATCAGAAGTATCTTTAAAATCATTATGTGATGGGATAGCTTTCACACCGCCCAGTCCCATCAAAATACAAATGCTGGGGACTTCACCATGCTTATTGCTACCAATTAGCTTTTGGGTATCAGGGTGCACACCATTTTTTTTTTTCAGGAGCTTACAGGTGTCCTGGAGGTGTTCATACCAGAAAGCTCAAATGGAATTCAGTCAAGTCACAGATTATGGTTTTGTTTTTTGGTGGTTTTTTTTTAACTTTTTATTTTATATTGGAGTATAGTTGATTACCAAAGTTGTATTAGTTTCAAGTACACAGCAAAGTGACAATTCAGGACATCATGCAGGACTTGGCAGAACTGAGTAGAATATCCAACTAGGGCCTCAGCCCATGTGTTGTGCTCAGTTGAATGGCCACACATAGTCTGCGTATGTGGGTTTGGCTTCCCATGTGGATCCCCTTTAAGGGATATTCTAGGTCTTTCCCCTTAGCTTTAGGTTCTACCCATCTCATCTATGATCATGCTCCATCCCATTCTTTCTCCCTCCTGCCAATCTGTGTACCCCGCATTCAGAGATCCTTGGTCAGAAGTCTTCTGGGACTTTCTATCTATTGTCTGTCCCATCTGCTGTTACATGTAAATCTATATCTTGCCTGTTTTCCAAGAGCTTTTCTCTCTTAACAAATTTTACTTTTTGCAAATCCAAATTTGTATGAATCAAAGCTATTGTCAAAATTATTGGGTTGTTTTTTAAGATTTATTTTATTATTTATTTTTTATTTTATTTTATTTTTGGCTGCGTCGGGTCTTAGTTGCATCATGCAGGATCTTCATTGAGGCATGAGGGCTCTTTCGTTGCAGTACACGAGCTTCTCTCTAGTTGCAGTGTGCGGGTTTTCTCTCTCTAGTTGTGGCGCGCGCGGGCTCCAGGGCATGCGGGCTCTCTAATTGAGGTGCGGGAACTCAGTATTTGTGGCCATGGGCTTAGGTGCCCCTCAGCTTGTGGAATCTTAGTTCCCTGACCAGGAACTGAACCCGAGTCCTCTGCATTGGAAGGTGGATTCTTTACCACTGGACCACCAGGGAAGTCCCCAAAACTACTGTTTTTGAAGAGGGCTTTAAGAGACTATTTGGAAGTTAAAAAAAAAAAAAAATAGAAAAGAATAATGACTAGCTGAACTTTTTGTACTCCTACTATAAATATCCCAATTCCCCTTAAGGCTCACCAGGAGAAACTCATGTCCAAGGGAAAGAAAAGCACAAGGAATAATCCAGGTTTTTATTTACTGCATTCACTATACTTTAGAGGTACATATTCTTAGTACCTCTAAAGTACAGAGCTACTATACCCAGGCAGGATTAGTGAAAATAAACACTGGTGAAATTATTGAATTACAAAGATAAAGAGAAAAATTTTCAAACTTTCAGAGACTTAAACAAAACAACACACACACACATGAATACCAAACATACAAGACCCTCCAGTTTATTTAAAAAGGAAAATGAGACTAGCATGAAACTTCTCATCTCCAACATTGGAAGCTAGAAGATAATGGCACAATATCTACAGCTTATTAAAAGAAAAGGAATGTGATCCAAATAAAGTGATTAAAATATTTAAAGAAAATTTAGAAAACTGTTGTATGATATTACACTTGCAGGACCCTAAGAAAGCAAACTCCGAAACCATAAAGGAAAAAATATATATATTAGACTAAATTAAAATAAAGTGTTTGAGTGTTAATAAATTCCATAAACAAAGTTTAAAAATAACAAAGGATTGACTAGAAAAAATTATTTGCAACTCAAATTATGGACAAAAAGCTAATACAATTTGATTCTACATATTGATAAGAAAAAGGATCTAATAGAAAGATGTACAAAAGGTATAAATAACTACGGGGAGAGAAAAATCTAAGTGGTCTGTAAACATTTATTAAAATGTTTTACCATATTAACAGGAAAATAAAAATTAAAGCAGTAAGATGATATTCTCTACCCATCAGATTAGCAAAAACTACAGAGTTAGATCTAGTGTTGTCAAAGATACAACATAGATTGCTTTGGCACCTGGCGGTGTGAAGTGCTACAACCTTGCTATGAAAAATAATCTAGGAATTTCTATTAAAATTTAAAAACACATATCCATGACCCAATGACTCCCCAATGGAGAATCATCTAGGAGAAATAAAAGCAGAATGTAGGCCATATGCACAAGAATGTTTTACTGTGGTGCTATTTGAAGTGACAAAAGTTTCTAGAGAAGATTTGATTGACTATCAGTAGAAGGATGGTAGAATAAACTAATGCATAGTTTTGGACCATTTTGTAACTTTTACCAGGAATGAGTTAAGTCCTTTATCTATCGACCTGATGGAATGTCTATAATATACTATTAAGGAACAGTATTCATTGAAGGGTAATATGTAGTGTTTGCGATCCCATTTTTATAAAATAAAAAAATGGCAGCCACCACAAAATACTCTGTATATGTATATTTTTGTTTGCAAATATATGTGTGGGTGTGGGACAAGGTATGGAAAGAAAAATAAACTGGTTAGCTTAGGAAAGTAGGAATAAAGGAAGGGTAAGGAAAAAGACACCTTTTTTAATGACTTTGCTTTTTTTCACCACTTCTTGTATTTATCTTGTATTTATAAATTTAAAAAAATTAATACATTTTGAAAATATTTATTATGTTTATTGGATGTTTGTATTGAGAATATTGAGAAGGGGTCTATTACTTTGACTTTCTAACCTATGATCCAATCTATAGAATGTTTTTGCTGAATGCTTGAGATGTGACAAAAATTCGTAATGACTAAATTTTTAGGTTCTTACAATACAATTTATCCTATTAATAATGAAAAGCTATTTTAAACAACCTATAACTGTTAGGGTATAAACTCCTTGAGAGCAGAGTCTTACATATTTCCCTATCTTTCTCAGGATTTTGAACAGCATTTGTTGAAAATAGGCTGAATGAAAGTATCTCCCAAATTGTATCTTTAAAAAAAAAATGACCATGTTCCTTCCAGACATCAACAAAAGAGTAAAAGGGATTTTATTGTATTTAGAAAATCAACAATTGCAGTATGGATTCAAATATCACTGTTTGATGCAACCAACTTGAATCGAAGTATGCTTCAAATCCCTCTTTGCTGGAGATAAATACACTCAAGGCTTTGAGAGTATCTCTTGAGGGAATTCAGAATGAGGCAGACTCTCAGCTTTACTTCACGATTTTAACTATCAAAGGAAGTAAAGTAAGACCATCTTGTAACCAAGTGAGGATTGCTGGGCCCAATCTATGAGTTAATTTTAGTCACCAATTTTAAATAAACTTAATTTTAATGCTTTAAATGATTTCTGTGAAATGTCGTATATATTGTCAAGTCTTAAAAGAATCATTATGTCTCATATAGCTTAGTGATTCAGAGTGTGGGCTATAGATCTAGCCTGCTTGGATGTAAAACCAGCTCTGCCACCTACCATCTCTGAAACCTTGAGCAAGTTACTTAATCTCTGTGTGCCTCCGTGGCCTCTTCTGCAAAATGGGGATAATGAGAATACGTACGTCCTAGGGTTGTTGGGAAAATCTTAGAAGAGTTTCTGGCACATAGGAATGCTAAACAAATGATAGTCACCAATATTTATCAGATGCTTGATAGTTAGGATTAGTACAAATATGCTTAGAGATTATGGCTCACAAGTCAGAAACATGCAGAGACTTGGATACTGAAAATGGTCTTTCATAAATGGTCTCTAGCGGTAGAAAAATCTTGCATGCACAGCTCAGGTATTCAAATTTTTGAAGTCTTCTCTCTTTTTATATTATTTCCCATTTTTTTCTTCTCCTCAAACCCAATGGAAATTCTTTGGACTTTCTTATTCTTATGGTTACAGCTACCATGATGGGCTTATGTATTAGCTATATATTGCTTTGTAACAAATTATCATGAAATTTAGAATCTTGAAAAAACAATAGGCATATATTATCTCACACAGTATCTGTGGGCCAGGCATTCTGGAGCAGTTTACTTGGGTGATTCTATCTTAGGGTGTCTTAGGAGAGTGTAGGCAAGATGTTTTCTGGGGCTATAGTTATTTGACTTGACTGGGGCTGGGGGATACACTGCCAAGATAGCTCACTCATGTAGTAGACAACTTGGGGCTGGCTGTGGACAGGAGGCTTTTGTTTCCCACCATGTGACCAACCCATAGGACTGCCTGAGTGTTCTTATGACATGGTTGCTCCCTTCCCCAAGAGCAAGTGATGGAAGAGAACACAAAGTGAAAGCCACAATATATTTTTTTGAAGACTTTTAATTTTTTAGAGCAGTTTTAGTTTCACAGGAAAATTGAGAGGAAAATACAGAGATTTCCCCACATACTCCCTGCCCTCACACATACATAGCCTCACCCATTATCAACATGCCTCACTAGAGTGGGTGCATTTGTTACAATTGATGAAATGACATTGACACATCATAATCACCTGAAGTCCATACTTTATGGTCACTCTTAGTGTTCACAGTGTCTCTCATGACTTCACCTTGTAAGTCATATTCTATCATTTCTGCAACATCTTATTGGTATTCAGTGTGGGAGGGAATTACACAAGGGCATGGATACCAGGAGGCAAGAATCCTTAGGGACCATCTTGGATGTTGACTACTACAACATTTTACCTGTTTCATATATTTTATTTTTTCAGTTAGTATATCTGTGCATTATCTCTTACAGCCAAGGTACTACTAGGCCAGGTGCTGTATTGAGGCCTAAAGATGTGTAAGTTGTGAGTTCTGCTCTTAAAAGCTTCATACTTGGTGGGAAGAATGAAATCCCCACTTGCATAGTTATAGTACAAGGAAGTATGGAATATATATCAAGAAAGTATTGACATCAGTAAGCTCCTTAGATGTTCAGAGGAAGAGGAATAATTTCTGGTTGTAGCTTCAGATGAAATGGAATGTAATCTGAGTCTCTAAGGATGAAACAGAATGCTGTGAGTGATGACAAGGGAAAGTGCATCTCATGCAGAATAAACAATGTGAACAGGATCACAGAGTCAAGAAAGCAACCTGAATTTAGAGGCCAGCAACCAGGACTCTTTAGAGTAACATTTTATGTAGGAAGTAAAGGGAGAGAAAAGTAGACAAAGGCCAGTTTATCCAAGTCCTTAGAAGCTGTAAAAGTTTAAACTTTAAAAATCATTCAGTAAACCATGGGAGCTAATGGAATTTTTCGTTTTGGGGGTTTTTTTTTTTTTTTTTTTAGATGACAAGTAATGTGATAAAAAGGGTCTTTTAGGTTACTCTCAAGGAGGAGTTAGAGAGGGAGAGATCAGAAACAGAGAAACTGGGTAGGAAGAACTTCTAATAGGAGAGCAGGTAATAAAACAAATGCTGTAGTAAGATTATAAAGCAACAGACAGGAATAATCTTGAAGGGGGAATTTGCATAATTTAGCAACTAGTTTGGTTCTTCATTTGAGGCATCTGCCCCAATAACTTGGTTTAAAGAGGAAGATCATGAGTTTGTAGTAGGATGGTGACTTACAAAGGACTAGAAGACCCCTTCTATGCTCTCTTTCCTTTTTCCCACACTGAAGCTGAGTCTTCCTAGGGAATCCCAGCACTGAGGTGAGGAAAGAGTGCAATGGGGGACATAAAAAGGCTAGAACCTCAAGAAATTGAGTTGAATTAGTTGGCTCAATATTCTTTTGAGCTCAGTTGGTAACCGTAATGGTGGGCAAGGAATGGGAAGGTGAGAAGACTCCAGGATGAGATAATATAGTTGAGGTCACATGTTAGGGATCATATGGACATGGTTTCAAGTTCAGCTCTCCATTTCTAGCAGAACTAACTATTTAATTTTCAGGAACCTCAGTTTCCTAATTTTTAATGGGATTCATAATAGTGTCTTGTGAAGTTTCAATGAAATGTTTGTAGAGCTCTTGGCATGGTGACTGGCAGGTAGTAAACCCTCTATAAGAAACAGTAGGTTTATTGAGATGGTGGACTTTATGCTACTGCAATAAGAGATTGATATTGTCCCAGGATGTTTTAGATCACGTCAGCAGAATTACTGATCTCTTCTAGAGTTTGATTAGTCCCTTACTGCACATAGTTGGGAGAGATGTGTGTGTTTATATTATCAGAAGGTATCAGGTGAATATGCCAGCATGAATGTGCCAGTGTACCAATACCCTAATATTCATTCTCATTCCCTGTGAACTTATGTTCTTGGCCAATGATTTTAAATATAGTCTTCCCTTACTCCAAATTAACAAATGAGGGTTGGCATCCATCCAACTGTGGGATCCATCCTGATGGGAAGGTGTATTAAGATGAATTTTGTGCTTATAAAATCATATATAAAATAATAAACATGATTTCTTAATGATTTATCTTTTCTTTCAATTAACTAAGATTAATGGAAGGAAAGTTAGTATTCTTTCAGATGATTCATCAAATATAGGGATAAGTTTGTCAAGAATCTTTGAGTTGCAAGTGACAATAAATCCAATTCAAGCGGGTTGAGAAGAAGGGGTATTTATTGGTTCAACTAACTGGGAATTCCAAGGGAAAATGGCTTCTGGAAAAGGTGGATCTAAAAACTATAAAAACAATGGCTTCAGGGTTCTCTTTTTTGGTACTTGGCTCTGCTTATCTCTGGGTTAGGTCTTTTCTCAGGCAATCTCTTTCTTTTAATGGCAATATGATTGCCAGAAGTTTTAGGCCTTTAATCTTATGTTTTTAGAAACCTCATCAGGGAGAAGGCATCTCCCTTCTTGTGGCTCCAGAAAATTGTCTCATGATTAGTTCAGATTGTCTTTGCTATTATCATATGCTCTTCCCGGAGCCAGTCGCTGTAGCTAGAGGAAGGTCATGCTCTGATCACCTTAGACTGCTTCACATGCCTTCCCCTGTTACTGGTGATGGAATCAATTCTACCAAATGTCATGGATTGAAAGTGGGAGGGGGCATTTCCCAAAGAAAATCAGTATCATATTAACAGGGGTAGGGGAAGGAGTACTCTGAAGGCAAAACCTTCCCACAAAAATTTCCTATAATTCATGAGTTAAGTTGTTAGTCAAGATTCAGGCATAGGAGTGCCAAGTACAGCAAGTGAGAGAGGCTTAATCACTCTCCCCTCTGTAGGTTTTCTGCTTTTTAGTCGGCTAACCCTGTGATAACACATCCTAGGCAGTCAATCAATATTTGTTGAATTGAGTTGAACCTGATTCAGACTCATGTTTTTCCTCAGTTGAATGATTCAGGTTTGCTCCCACAACTCATTCTATTAATTTTCAGAACCGTTTCTACAGATACATAATATAGAATAGAAGATCGGGGTCTGAAAACAAAACTTACCTTCACATATTTTTCCAGGTTAACCCCATATTCCTCTCTTCCTGCCCTTCAAGCCTCTCAGAGCTTTTTCAAAGAAGGAAAAATTGTTGTCTCTGAATGACCAATGGTTTTTAAGAGGAAGCCCTGGTGGAAAGTTGGAAAAACTGTGCCAGATGTAGAAAATTAATAGATGGATGAAAAAACTTAAGCTCCTCTAGATGAGAGAGAAGAAGGCATCTTTTTCCAAGTGCTCTGGAAGGGCAGCTCAAAGCACTTTAATCTTTGATGAATGTGATTGAACTCTTTCCGCTACTCAAGGAAAAATAAAAGTGTTCACAAGAGCTCATCCTGTGCTGGCTCCCTGCCACCCATCAACCCTGCCTTCTGCATAATTATTAGGCCTTTAACCTTCTCTGATTCTACTATTTTAAAATCCCTCTTTCAGACAAGAAAATATAATTTTTGGATGAGACACATGTGCAAATGGAAACCAGGTATTACAGTAAGCTAACACTAGGATGAGAGCCAAGAATTTAAGGCTGGGTGCTTCATTAGGGGACTTGCACAGCTGTAAGTTTCCAATGTCTGTTCTATCATCTATCACTGCCTCTACTCCAAGAGTGCCTCCTAGCTACACTGTCCACATAATCATGGAGGACGTACATGGCCAAAGATGCTGTGGTGTTACAGATCCAGTGACGTTAGGATGAAGACCAATGGATAAAACAAGTCTTCTGGATCAATATGTGAGATATTTGCTAGTTAATTAAAATATTACTATCTCTTAATTTGATGGTAAAATACTTACAAGTACACCAGAAAAGATGAAAACACAGCTCAACCATACACTAAGACTGATAAACACCTTAATGATTCTGTGTAGGAATACTCTCTATCGCCTACGACACATATAGAACTGCTCTGAGGAAAACAGACACACACACAAATCAACTAACAAAATGATGGCAGATCCAGGCTAGAGAAGACCTGAAGAAAGATATTCACCAATCACCAGGATCTGTGCCTACCACAAATCTAAGGTATTTTTACCTTATATATATATATTTTTTTAAATAAATGAAGCCTATTTTATTACTTCAAGTGTTAATGATAAAAAAAATTTCAGCACACCTGTTGCATTTAAAAAAGTGAAACTACATACTATGTTTCTAGCTTAGTAAACAGATGTCTTTGAATGACATAACAATGGAGCATGTACAGTACATCTTATGAAGACTCATAAATTAAAGAACTACCGGTTTAAAGTTAGTGATTATGAAATAAATATGTATTCATAGTTTCAGCTTCCTTTTTCTTCCTTGACCATCAGGTGCTCCATCCATTTTACGTTTCTGGGTTGAAAGTTTTGGTCCTCTTTTCTTTTTCTCTGCCTTCTCCTTGTCCACTGTAGAATGCTGCTTTTGTGGTATCTTGATTGACACTACAATTTCCTAGGAATCCATCTACATGCATTCTGAGAGAGCATCCAGAGATCAGTTAAACATCAGACTAGGAGGAGTATTTGCATGTGTGTGCATGTGCATGTGTGTGTAGACAAACGTGGCACATTCCATCTTAGAAGATGTACTCCTTAAAGGAATGTAGGTAGCAGTATATGCTGGAATTTCCATTTCCCATGTATTTTCTAGATTCAGAGAATCAGAGACCAACATACAAATGTGACAGATGCTGCCACCTTAGTGGAGAGGAGCTGCCCAGGTAAATGACTGCAGTGAAATGAGGAATGAGACTTTTTAGCCATGATTTAAAGCTGTAAATCCATGTGTGTGTTTCTTTGTTTTCCAACTTTTTTAAATCATGAAAATATATTAAAAAGAATCAACTCCCACTGGTCCTACACTTTGCAATTTATAAAGCATATATTTACCTCTTTCATTCCTGAAATAATCCTATGAGTTAGGGATGGTAGATGTTATTCTACAAGTGGAGATGGCAAGGCCCTGGGAGGTGTTTAATATCTTGCTTAGCTTATAAGAAGGAAATGTTATCAAATGTTCTTACTCAAGCCCAGTTTCAGACAAACCAACCACAACAAAGACAGACAAAGGGTTAAACCAAGTCCCACCAGAAATATTTGGAGCCCAAAACAGAGTGAAGGATGGCAGATGGCTATCTGTATGTCAAGGTAAGACAATGCTATGGAAAGAATGAACTAGGTAGGTAGAAGCAAGGGTGAAATGAGGAAGTTGGAAAAGACAGTGTTGTGTAATAGCTTTTGCTGTTGCTGTCATTGGTAGTGCCACTCTGTTTTTAACTTTTCAAAATCCATATAGACGTAATACTTATTGTTGAATTTTTGGCACTCTTTTAAAACAATTGTTTGTTGTCTCTCATTTTCTCCCGTGGCTTAAAAATAATTATATTAAGTTTTCCTTGCTACCAAGGCATCTCTCCATCCATAATCAGAAACTCCCAAACTTCCCTGTTGGTTTTGCTGAAACACCTGTAATAACCTCCCAACAATGTCTTCCCAACTTAAGTTGCAAACCCATGGGGCAGGCACCGGGAATAATGATCAATTCTGTAGCCTACTTTGAGATCAGACTTGTGGAATACCAAGCCTTGTTTTGCCCCCTTTATCCTGCCTGTCTTTATGCTTCAGTCCCCTTGCCCATCTAGTACTCTGTACCTTACTGGGAAAGTAAGGCTACAGCCAAACAGGTGAGCATGGAGCTTTGTTTATGAAGGGCACATGAGTTTATCTCTCTGCTTCAGCTCCTTAGTATCTGATTTCTCTTTCTACACATCTCTGCAAACTTAGGTCTGAATGTATGGTCTCCTGAAACCAGAAGTAGATGAAACTCATCAGGTCACACCAGTGCTGTTTCTGAGCTTCACCTCAAACCTCAGGAAACAAAGCCAAGCATAATATCCTCAGCTTTTATCTTCCTTTTTTGCCTGGCCTGGAAAGTTGCAGATAGGATGCATCTAAAATTGGAGTTTAGGAGGAATACTTTTTCAAAGGGTTTTTACTGGGCAGGAAATGCCATATTTTAAAGGGTAGCCCTGTGTTCTATAGCTGGTTCAGACATATGAAATCAGTTAAAACCAGCATGAAAGATAACTAAACTTTCAGCTTATAAATTCACAGCATAGAAGAAAGAGTTGGCAATTATTTGGATTGTGTATTCACTGTAAAGAACCAATTAAAACATAGATAATTCAGGATCTTTTGGACTTAGTGTGCCAACCAACAGCATAAATGGATTACAAAAATCATTATTTCTATTTCTTTAAATATATAACTGCAGCTATAACTTCTGAAATGTTGAATGAACACATGAGGACCAAAGTTTTGGTCAGTACAGCGTAAGCCTTGCAGTTGGCACCCCTGTGGTCCCAGCTTCTTTTCCTGGCACAGTGCTAAAACAGCACATACAACTTTCATCAGCACTAGCATGTTGTTCATTTAGCATTTAGGAAACACAGTGAACAGCAATTATCAGCCGAATAGCTGGGAAGTGAAAATGACCTAGTAATCAGAGTAAATATACATTATGCAGTCATATTATAATGTGTAAATATTGGAGAGAAATAGCAGAACATGGACATTCAGAATCTTTCTTCTGGAGGCTTGTATGAACTCAAGCGCCGTCTTGGCTCTCCTGCATGCTTTTTGGATGACAGCTACTAAACATGCCGATTTGGTAAATAGCAGGTCATCCTCTTCATTTGCTCACTTAGAGGTATCATGACCAGAAAAGGCATTGTGCTGATTTTTATAAATCCTAAACTTGGCTCCCAATGACCAGTAGACATATGGCGAAATGACAGCAGCTTGGTGGATGTTTAGACATTATAAACCTTGCACAGCCAGTTGCTTTAGCTGCTTATTCCAGTCCAACTGTATGTTAATATTACAGAACCCTTCTTCCTTTGTTAAGATTGGAAAATGCTATTTTGCTTATCAACGGCTTCCAAGCAAATCAGGTGGGGATAGTATCAATGTTGCAAAATGTTGCTAAACTGAGCACCTAGATTACATTCTGTGATACACAGGGGCACAGAAGAATAGGCAGGATCTTTATTTTAGAAGCTTATGTGAATATACTGGGAAAATTAGGATAGCTGATGGGACAAGTTCATTAGCAAAGTTCTAAACAGCAGGCACACATAATTTCCCCACTTTCTCTATTAAGGGCTAACAGACTTAGAATAGATCTAATAATGCCTCCACAGCAGAAGAGAAAGGTGGGTAATGGTTGTAGTAGATGTTTGCAGTTTGGGAGGTACCCAATATCCTTCTCCCATTGTTTAAAGCTTCTTGATACTTTGGGGAGTAGAAGGGGGTGGATTCTCTCCCTATGTCGGGTGAAACCTTGATGAGCTGGCGAATTCAGGTGCCTATTCCATCTCTATGGAATCATGGGCTTCTCTAGAGGTTCGCTCTGCCAGATTCTCTTTCTAGGACAGCCAAGCAGTACGCATGTACCCTAACTGTGGCTAATCACACTCTCCTGAGAGAAAAAAAAAAGGATCCATTCACTTCAGTAGAAGTGCATCTACTGAGATTCTGTTGAGACCTTCAGGAGGTACCTGCAGTTGATTGTTCTAAGTTGGGTTCTTCAGTCTTCCATTTGATCACGTGCATTGCCAAGTAGCATTTTAATAATATAGCTCTTAAATTAACTAGAGTTTTTCTCTTCCTAGCAACCAAAGAACCCTAAATAGCTTTTTATAACCTGAAATACTGAGAATGACTACTTCTTATAAGAGCAGAGTGTCAGAAAGACCACCAAGTCTGGAGTGCATCTTTGGTAGTAACAGAGTCAGTTTGAATATGGAATTATAACATTTGGATTATCTAAATCATAGGGATAATCTTAATATTTCAAAATGGTGGTTCCTCCCATTTTTCTAGTCCTTCTCTACTTCATCTTGTCACAGCTTGATTAATTAGGATGGAACTGAGCTATCTGTGCCTTCTGGCCCTAATAAGATGCATAAGCATAAGACAAAGTTACTTAGAGTGATCTTGATTCAATGTATACCTCAAACACTGTTATACTCAGTAGGCAAGGTTGCAAAGAAAACTGCACCAACTGTGACCAGATGGAATAATTTCCTTTGTCCATAACCAAGCAGCAGTTAGGAAGTATTTTATTAATTTTTGAAAAGTCTTTAGAGAACCCTGAAATCAAAACATTTGTTAAGAAGGATATACAAGTTATTTGTCTTAGCTGCTATAAGGAAAACAAACAGAAGGTACAGTTTCTGCCCACAGAAAGCATATAACCTTTTTGAAGAGATTGCCAAATAAACAGCCTTGAAAGTTCTTTGAGAGAGAAGATACACTTTTAATCTGGAGACACCAGGAAAAGCAGAATTCTATTCATTGAGAATTAGTGCTGACTCTTAGCACCCAGCTGATTTCACAGAACTTCCCAGTCTAGGCTAGGCCTGGACAGCATCACTGCTTTGTCAGGCCAGTCATTCAGCTGGTTTTACCCCGGATGTCCTCTATTAAGGAGGACTTGGGATGGTGATAACTAAATGATTTTAGTCTAAGGGGTGTGCATGTGTGTGTGTAAGGGAGTGTCAAAGAGCCACTTATCAGTTTGCTGCGTTCCATGACCTTCCTTGAAAGCAGAAATGGAATGCAGAGCATTATCTCAAAGCAATATATTTTGTAATGCTGTAAATTGTTGTGAGGAGGAAATTTGTGAATGGCAATGCACAAGTAATAAACAACTATTTGAACTGAGGCTCAGGGGATGAGCACCCCTCTATCTACTTGTTCTCTCATAGTGCCCAAAGATGTCTGAATTCTTTTAGAATGTGCTGTTTGCTAGAGGTTTAATCTCTGACACTTGCTAGGTCTATCTGTATATGACTAAGTCAGGCTGGACTGATTACATTTACTTTGCTCTTATTTTGTAGAATAAGGAAGCAGTAGAACCAGTATTTACATGTTCCCATTTTGAGACAGCATGTGGACGAATTAGGGTTCATTATAACATGTAACCCTTTTACTCACCTTCATTATAATAAAATGTAGGAGGCAGAAACTGTTCTCCATTTTTTTCAAATGCGGAGAAACGGAGGAACTTTCCAAATATAACTCAATGGCAGAGTCAGAATGGGAAGTCCAGTTTTCTGACTTCAAACAGCTTGTTTCACTAGGGCATGTTGCTTGCCCTTGAGTATAAAATAAAATAGCCCAACTTAATCAAACTATGTTTGCCAAGTTCCAGTCTACAGGGAACTTTTATTTTTATAGCCAAGAGAAACAAACACTTTATACACGGCAATTTTAATGGCAGTATTGGGACAACATATGCTATAGCTTCACAAATGGAGTACAAAAGCCCGTGGGCATATTTACCTATTAAAAGTTGTGTTGGAGAAAGAGAGCAGTCCACAAAGATAAATGCATGACCACTCCTCCCAGCTGGTAAAAATCTCTTGCTTAATTCTGAAGCGGAAATATCATTTACAATGCTTTCCCTCCTCTACTAATTTTTCAACATTAGTAAATTATTCAATTTACAAATTATTCAGTTTTCAAACCAGGCAAGGCCTAATCTTGTCAGAGATAAATGTTTGTTGAATGAATAGATGAATAAATGAGTGAACAATCTTTAAGGTAAAAAAATTTTTTTATATCTATCTGAGTAGGAATCAATGAGTATATAGACAAATTGAATCCAACTATAATGTAACAATAGTATTTATTGAGTGCCAAGCACTCTACTAGGTGTTTTATGTATATTAGTTCTTTTAATTGAAACAGCTCTGTAAACTAGGTATTATTGTTAGCTCTATCTCAAAAATTAGAAAAGAGGAGATCAGTGTGATCAAGTTTGTACTCGTTGTCTCACAGCTAGCAATGGAAGGAAGAGGGATTTGAATCCAAGGCTTGTGCTTCTGTGATTTACTTATACACAAATAGCCATGAAAAATGCCAATCAGAGTATGAGTCTCCCAGCCAAAGTCCCTTACATTGACTACTATGTAGGTGAACACTTAACTCGACTAGCCACACCATGTCACAAGGCAGGTTTCTTTTTCTAGAGAGGCGTTGGCTCGATTTCATTTAGAACACGGAGGAAAAAAATGGAAAAGTCAACAATTAAGCAGTCTATAGACAAATTATGGCATTTGAGAGAAAACATTGTAAATGTGAGCATTCCAATGTTGCTTATACTTTCTAGAGAAAATTTAGTTCCTATTTTCCTGGGTAGTCCAGGGTCAGGACAACAATGTGAGAGCCTCACTCAAAGGTGCATTCATTATAAGATGCAACCTTTTTCTGAACAACTGTTTACCCTAGACTAGCCCTCAACTTTCAGTCTAATGTTACCCTGACCTTGAAGTCCTTCTAACCTCTCAACAATAGGCTAGAGAGTCTTTTCTCAAGGACTTCCTATCACCTATCACATCGGCTTAATGAGACACTTTAATTTTGCCCACCTTTCTCCTTCAACTTCTACCTAAACACTAAGCCAGGTAAATAACCTGGGATTCACAGTGAAAAGAAGGGCCGCCTCCATTTCCCTTCTCCCACCTCTGGTAAAGTTGTGTTCTCTGTACCAAAGTTTGCTTGCTCTCGAGCCTGCCTTCATTCTCCTGAGCTCTGAGGGAAGAAAGGGCACATCAGAACATAGAATCTTTGTTTTCACAGAACAAGATACTTGGAAAAGAAAAAGAGATCATTTTGATGTTTGGTGTAATTTGGCTTTTAGTTGAGGAAAATTTGTTTTGTTTTTGCACTTTTTTTGGTCAATACACATGAAAACATATTCTGAAAGCTACTAGTCATCATTATCTGGCCCTAGCAACTCTGATCCAGGACAAAGATCCTAAGAAAATGTCTGTGTGACATGATATGGTGTGATAAGGGCACCAGGATCAGGAGGTGAAGAGGTACCCTGGGACGTCTAGGGAGGGAAGGTAATGTGAGAGCAAAGATGATCCAATAGATCTTGAAACTAGAGCTGCTTTGTATATATTGAAGCATGATTCTCCTCTGGTGTCCAATCACTTGTGGAGGCCACACTCTGGATGAAAATCTGGACACTGCCCATTCTTACCATCTTACCATCTTGCGTTTAAAGAAAAAAGGAAATAGTATGGGCCCACAGCTCCACCATGACAGCTTCCCACAGAGTACCACACATTTCCTTATTCGTGTAACTCCAGAAATATGTGGGATTGTTTCTGCTGCTTCTAACTTGACACGTGTAATCCACAAATCTCTAAGGAATTCTGCCCTGCTAAATATTCAATAGGGTGTTTTACAGAAGGAAGAAAGGGAAATTAGCAGAGACAAAAAGGAACTGGGCAGAAGAAATAAAGCAGTTATGGGAATTTACAAAATAGGAAGGAACTTTTTATATACCAAAGAATTTACTGGATCTTACTGGGAGAAACGAATCTACCATATCAATTATTAACAATTTAACCATTATTTCCGTTAAACTATAATATTTCAGAAAAGAGGATAATCAGCTTATGACAGCATGATTCTTATAATTCCTTTTTTTTTTAATTTAAAATATTTTTTGGATAAGTTATTTGGAGAAAGTATCCTGTTTCCTAGTGAGAGGAAAACCCCACCCCTTTTTACATGGTGTGATGATTCTAGTCCAAATGCAATGAGTTTCTGGAAATGGCAAGTGAGACACTTGTTGTCATGGTGATTGTTAATAGTTCTGACTCAGATATAGTGTTGCTATAGCAACTGCATCGAAGCCCTTGGGAGGTGGTGCAGTCTTTTTTTTTTTTTTTTTTGCTTCACTGCAGTGACGAAGCTTTCAAGGCTATTTCATCCAGATGAAAGATAGTCTAGTTCCTGCACTGATGAAGCAGATATGTTACACTGCAGGATAAATATAGTCCCATATATCTTAGTAGCAAGTACAATATCTGCCTGTTAATGAATTCTAATTTTCTGACTGTAATGGTTAATAACACAGGTAGTGTCAAGTGAGTATCTTGAAGAATCCTTAAATGTCACTGGCAATACAAGAAAGCCAAATGTCAAAGACCAAATAGTGCAAAATCATTGAGATGTAGACTGTTTCAGCTGAGATGCATCCCTGTAAGGGTAGGACACATGGCTAACAAAACATTTGGAAGATCCATTTTGGATGGTCTGGGTTTGGTTCTCTACAGTGTATGCTTATATAATATCTTACATATACCCTGTTCTTAAAATAGTGATTGGCATACAGAAGACGCTCAATAAATATTGTGAGTGAACGAATCAACTTGTTAGACAGTGGACAGTAGTGTTTACTTTTCCCTAAGACCACTCATATAATTTTGCACCATTCAAGGCCTTTGATACATTCTGGAATTTTAAAAGCAACCCCTCTGTGTAGCCTCTTTTCCAGTCAGTAGATCAGAGCAAGTCTCTAAAGACTCCTCACTGCTGAACCAGGATTTGAAAGTGCTGGGATAGCATCACTGACTGGACCCTAAGACTGCCTTTTCCCAATATAATCCACTATCAACTGCCCCGTTTTTTGTTTCCTCCCATGGGCTCTTGAGCTAAGGTATGTTTTCCTTCCTCCACTATAAAGCTCCCTTGACGGCTAAAATAGTGCTCTGTTCATCTGTGCATATTTCATAGCACCTACATCGTGGCTTCAGATAGTAGGAGCCCAGTAAAACCAGTTAAATAAAATAAAAGGAAATTAAATGTTTCCTCCTACTGCAACTTACCTTTTGATTGGATTCCTTCTTCCTGCCTCTGAAGGTAGCAACTAGTTTATATGGGAAAAGCATAGGTGTTAATGCAGATGGTTGGCATTAATGGGAGAGTTGCCTTTTGGGTGAGAAGAGAGGAAGGCCTCTGAATAATTTGAAGAAGCATTGAAATTCTCTGTTATCACACACCATGGAAGCAAGCTGCTTGTTCTGCTCATTTCAGATCTAGACCTGGTTCTGTATATACAGTGAATATTTGTGGTTTGAGTGATTATCTTTTTCTGGAATCCATAAGCTTTATACACGAATTGTTGATTCCACAGAATAGTGGGCTGTCTTAGTTTTCTCTCTTCTTGGTGCTCCCTGCACAGCTGGAAACTGTAACAGAATGTTGGCTATATGCTAATGAACAATCTAGCCCTCATTAGGCCAGTACTGAAACAGTTATTCCCTTAAATAAAAATCCTTTTGCAACAGGCTTACCAGAATGGCTCTTTGTAATGCTTTCTTTCCCCATGTTGTTAGACTGTGCTTTATTCATTTATTTATTTTTTAAATATTTATTTATTTATTTGATTGTGTCGGGTCTTAGTTGTGGCAGGTGGGCTCCTTAGTTGTGGCTCACAGGCTCCACAGTTGTGGCATGTGAACTCTTAGTTGTGGCATGCATGTGGGATCTAGTTCCAGGACGAGGGATCAAACCTGGGCCCCCTGCATTGAGAGCATGGAGTCTTAACCACTGTACCACCAGGGAAGTCCATAGACTGTGTTTTAAATGTTTGAAAATGACTGGAACCTATCACTTCCCATCTTGGTAGTTCTGTTTCTCTCTTTCTAATTAGTTTCTAAATTTTTCAGGGACTTGGTATTAGGCTGCTTTTTTCTCTTTCTTAATTGAAAACTTTTTTTTTTTTTTTTGAGGTACGCGGGCCTCTCACTGTTGTGGCCTCTCCCATTGCGGAGCACAGGCTCCGGACGCGCAGGCTCAGCGACCATGGCTCACGGGCCTAGCCGCTCCACGGCATGTGGGATCTTCCCGGACCGGGGCACGAACCTGTGTCCCCTGCATCAGCAGGCGGACTCTCAACCACTGCGCCACCAGGGAAGCCCCTTAGTTGAAAACTTGAATTTTGTTTAATGAGCTTTTTTAAAAATGGGGCTTCTTGTGTAAAACAGCACCTGGATAGTGGGTCCTAAAAAAAGTTCTGTCATGTCTTCCTACGGATATATTGGGTTGGCCAATAATTCTTTCGGATTTTCCATAAGAGATTATGGAAAAACCCGAATGAACTTTTGGCCAACCCAATACCTTGAAGATGAGAAAAAGGTGGAAACTTGCAGTGACCCTGAAAATGGATGACTGATAATCAACTTATTGCTGGCATCTGAGGGAATTTCCATTAGCTACAAGGTGTTTGGTTCTAGATTGAAAAACTCAACTGGTGGCTTACCTTTATTATGCTCAACTGAAAGTACTTAGGAAGACCTTCCTTTCTCCTTCCTCACCCTCCCAGGGTATGCCCCCTGGTTCACAAAAGCTAGCTCTGTTTCAAATAAAAACTTGGGCAGCTACCCCTCTACCACTTTGGGGGTAGCCATAATGCTGTCTTCTCCCTTTTCCTTTTCCTTTTGTTCCCAATCAAGACTTCTCTCTCTCTCTCTCTCTTTTAAATTGTGGCAAAATACATATATATAAAATTTACCATCTTAACCATTTTTTAAGTTCAGAGTTCAGTAGTGTTAAGTATATTCATAATGTTTGAAGACCTCTCTTTTTATACCCAACTAGAACCTACAACACCAGGAAATAATTGAGTAGGGAGGAGGGGAGATTGATAGAGCATTGCATCATGGGAAGTGGGGAAGTATAGTCTTCACAAGTAAAATATAGTTGATAAAAGAGACAGGGAGAGTGTTGGCTACAGTATAAATGAACTCCATCAGTTCAGAGTGCCAGAAAACCAGGAAGTGGGCCATTTCAGCTCAGTAGAAGTTTATGGAAGTCCCTGTTGTAGATGTCAATCCAGACCACTTGTATATCTAAGAAGAGGATTCAGCAGTACTTAACTATATAAGGACTAGGAATCAACATGGTGGGCATGAAGAAATATTACAGAACAAGGGGAATAAAGTTATTGTGAAAACTCAAGAGAAAAAGCATACCTATGAAAAGGATTTTGCAAGGTCCAGAAGAAAATTTTGGAAAATTGACTTTTTCAAGAGAATAGGATACATGAAGTCTAGGAAAGGGAAGCAGAAATCTGAAAGCATCATAAGATAGAATGCAAAGGCAGATGGATAACACATAACTTGTGTCTAACACTGTGCTCAGCTTGGTGGACTGGTATAAATCACCTGAACCTAAGAAGCTGTAGAATATTAACAGATTAAAGAATGCATAGGCATCTAGATGGTATGCAATAACCTGTTAATTAAGAACCAAAGTAAATGATATAGATCTTCTGTGCTCTGGGCAGTCAGGAGGAGACAAGATCAATGTTGGCTGGAATTATCAAAGAGAACTGAAAAGATTTGGTTCAGTAGGAGAGAAGCCAGAATAGAATTCCAGAAAGAGGCAGTAGCATGAGCAGAAGCTCTTATTGGTCTTGGGCAAATGCCATCCTCCTCAAACTGTCCTCAGATAGTCTTATTCACACAATTTTTTTCATTCATGTGTTTAACATTTCAAAATCTGAAATATTAAAAAGATACCACTTTCTGGCCAATATCATCTTACTCATGCTTCTTCTGAACTTTTTAGATAAGGTTTAGTTCACCTATCCATCTCCAGCTCATGAACTTCTCTCAGACAAGATTATAAAACATCTAACTTCTCAACAGCATGCTAATTTTTCTAACTTCATTCAGATCAAAAATGGTTCAGGCATTCTCCTCTCACAGTAATGTTGTGTCGTAGTCAGGGTTGATGATAATCATCCCATTTACAGGCAAGAATAATAAAAAGTTAAAGGATCTTTCTAGATTTTTCTTCTATAAAGCAAGGAAATGGTTAGGACTTAAATCCAGGGTTTTTGATTCCTCATCTCATTGTCTCTGACAACATAGGTGACTGAGTAGCAAGAGTAAGGGAAGAGAGAGGTGTTGGAAATGAGTAAGTAAAGATGTTTTATTTAATTATTTTAAAAGATAGGAGTAGGACTGTGGGTGTTTGAAGACACTAAGAAAGAACTTGACTTTCCTCTCCAACCACAGGCATATCTACCCCAATTACTTACTAAGATATGGAAGAAAGGATGTTAGGATTAGAGTGCTTTTTTTGAGGAAGAAAAGTTAAGGCACATAAGATATGGGCCCAGAGGGAAGGAGGAGTCCATCTGGATAGCTGCTGGGACTATTCACCATGTTCTGGAAAAGCAGAAGTATAAAATGTAAAAACCATTTGTTTTAGCAAGTGAATACAGCTAAGTAGAAGTGAGAAAGAAGCAAAGAACAGGAAGACCAAAGAAAGGAGAAAAGCAAAGGGGAATGATGATCCAGGGAAGAGCCTAGTGTCAGTAGGGAACATTTCTAGATAAGAGAATATCACATACCCAGAATTGTGGTGCAAGTTTGGTAACAACCATTTGACAACTGACAGTCAAGTCATATTTAGGGCTTCCCTGGTGGCGCAGTGGTTGAGAGTCCGCCTGCCGATGCAGGGAACACGGGTTCATGCCCCGGTCCAGGAGGATCCCGCATGCCGCGGAGCGGCTGGGCCCGTGAGCCATGGCCGCTGAGCCTGTGCGTCCGGAGCCTGTGCTGCACAATGGGAGAGGCCGCAACAGTGAGAGGCCCGCGTACCGCAAAAAAAAAAAAAAAGTCATATTTATTTTGAAGGAAAGATAGTGTGCCTCTTACTGCTTCTTTCGACAGTGCTTCTGACCGTGGTCTACGCAAGGGAATAGTAGTCATGCCTTATTGACAGTAGAGAATGTTGTGGGAAAGCAGGATGCTGGAATGACTGGAGGGATAGTTGGTGATACGAAGTGTTCACATGACAATAAAGTAGCTTAGTGTAGTCAAACTGGTTTAACAATCTGATGTGACACTTGCCAATTTGTATGTTCTTTGTCCTCCATGTACTGTTATGCACTTGATTTTTGTTTAATCTACAATATTGTTAATTCCAGTGGTCACTTCTCCCCTGTTTGAAAGGTTCGTGAGGAATCATATACAGGGATACAAAGGCCAGAGGTCCTCTAAGTGAGAACAAACATGGTAACTCTTTATCCATTACCCATGAAAACTTACAGAGCTACACTTAGCCATACTTTCAAGAGAATAGTTAAAAATTAACATGCATTTTAATTTTGTTTTGTTTTGCCCAGAGAATTAATTACTATTCAGGCTGCAGGCACTCACATTCCCAGCAGTATTTTAGACCTAGAGAAAACCAGGCTGCTGGATGTGTCTGACTTTTCAGGCTTATCTCATACTCCACCTTGCCTGACCTGTTTACTGCCAGAAATATAATTCTGAACTCTAGAAACACTTGGTAACCCTCTCATTATTTTGATGTGTTTTGGATATACATAATAAAATGTCTGATTTTCCTCCTTTCTTTTTCATTGAATTAACACTAATTGGCAGTCACTGTTTAGCTGTTGGTTCCCTGTCTGCCCTGCCCTGAATTCTTTCCAGTTTCTAGACCCTCAGCAGGGAAATCCTTCTTACCTGACAAATGGACATGGGCCCATCTTCTTGAGGACTACTACCACTGCCTTGGAATTATATTAGTTTTCTGGGGCTGCGATAAAAAATTACTACAAACTGGGTGGTTTAAACAGCAGAAATTAATTGTCTCATGGTTCTGGAGGCTAAAATGTGTCAGTCCAGTTCATTCCTTCTAAGGAATGTGAGGAAGAATATGCTTCATACCTCTCTCTTAGCTTCTGGTGGTTTGCTGGCAATCTTTGGTTTGGTTTGGTAGAAGCATCACCCCAATTTCTGCCTTTATCTTCACGTGGTGTTCTCCTTGTATGCATGTCTGTTTCCAAATTTCCCCTTTTTATAAAGACACCAGTCAGACTGGATTAGAGCCCACCTTTGTGGCTTCATTTCAACTTGATTACCTTTGTAAAGACCCTAACTCCAAATAAGGTCACGTGAGGTACTGGGGATTAGGCTTTCAACATATGAATTTGGGGGGCACAAAATTCAACCTGTAACAGTAGTATAGACTTCCTACACAAAAAAAACACAAGGGCTTTCCTGGTGGCGCAGTGGTTGAGAGTCCGCCTGCCGATGCAGGGGATGCAGGTTCATGCCCCAGTCCGGGAGGCTCCCACATGCCGCGGAGCAACTGGGCCCGTGAGCCATGGCCACTGAGCCTGCGCGTCTGGAGCCTGTGCTCTGCAACGGGAGAGGCCACAACAGTGAGAGGCCCGCATACCACACACACACACACAAAAACAAAACAAAAAACACAAGAAGACAAAACATATTTAAAGAGTTACTTTGGAATGTGTTCTTTACTGGTTTGGCTTCTTTATTTGGACTTATCTTTCTCTACTTCTCTTCTTTAATCCTTTCTTGTCCAGGACCCTCCCTTAGAAATCTATTTTCTTTCAATCCTAATTATCTCTTTTAAAGTCTTTGTTCCTTCTTATGAGTGTTTTTTTCTTATTTCTACTTTCTTTTCATTGTGGATACCTGCTTCTGCTCCCTTTATTCAAAAGAAGGGTTAACATCTCTCTGAACCAGTGATTATCAACAAGGGAGGTAAAATACCCTGGGTTGAGTGAATCCCAGGCTTGTGAAATGTGTTCAGATAATTTATTCCTTATAATTGGTAAATACCCAATTCTACCAATGATTTGCCTTTTTAAAATATGTATTTCAAAATAAACCCTTAATAGTCACCCATGTATTTATACAGTAAGTCCCCTGCCTACAAACGAGATCCGTTCTGAGAGTGTTTGTAAGTCCAATTTGTTCGTAAGTCCAACAAAGTTAGCCTAGGTACCCAACTAACACAATTGGCTATATAGTACTGTACTGGAATAGGTTTATAATACTTTTCACACATATAATACATAAAAAACAAACAAGCACAAAAAATAAAGGAAACATTTTTAATCTTACAGGACAGTACCTTGAAAAGTACAGTAGTACCAGCTACATCACCGCTGCTTTTATGCTTGCTTCCAGACATCCTGGGCTTCAAATAAAGACACTGTACTACTGTACTCTATACAATAAAGTACATAAAAGCACAACCACTTGTAGAGGATGCATGCACGTGACAATGTACGCCAGACACTTGAACTAACTTATGCGATTGGACATGCAAACACACGTTCGCATCTTTGAAGGTTCGTATGTAGGGGACTTACTGTATTCTGATATGCTCTCTTGAAGCAGGAAGTAAGGGAAGTTATACCCAGTGTGTGAGAATTTGTATGTAATGAATAGACCACCATATCTGTGCCCATGGGGATGTGTCACACATGTGACTCTCATCCATCATGTGTGTCAAGGCAGAAAAAAGATGAGACCAAAAAGTTCTTGGGTACAAGGGGCCTCCCTTGGGGAGATAGGGAATAATTTTTTTCAGTCTAGACATGTTCTATTTATGTCTAAATCAGGTATTATATATATATTCTCAGGTAAGGCAAAGCTAATTTTGTTATACGTGGCAAAATTTAATTGACTGGCTTTACCTTTATACTTTGATGTTCAGTAAACCTTGTGTGTTAATGAGTTTAAATCTTCTCATCAAATTAAAAATATCAATGATCATTTTCTCAGATGAACATCATCAACACTGGGCAGGAAGTTGTGAACTTTGAGTTTTAATCATGATACAGATACTAACAATTTACTGTCACTTTGACATGTCACTTAGATTCAGTAGATTACAATTTCTTTATCTGTGAATTATGGTGTTTACATCAATAGCTGCCAATTATTGTTTTATAAGTTTTAAAGGATAATTTATTCAAATGTAAAATTATGAATCTCATACTAACATAAAATGAACAAATGTCAAAGACTTTTATTTAACTCATTAATTAATGAGGGAGCCAGTAACATGCAACAATTAGTTCCCAAGATAATTTAAATACACACACATATGTCTTGTTACTTAACAAGAAATAAGTTTACTAACAGATGCTAAACTGGTCAATATCCACAAGGCACTATTTCAGGCAAAAAAAAAATCATTTGCCTTTCTATGGACAAGAATCATTTGCATTACTGTAAGCATTCTATAACTTACAGAGTTGTGAAATACTGCAAAGACAATAAAAGGTTCAGTCTTCTTCAAATAAAATAACCTGAAAGGAGGTACTTGACAGGATATTCAGTATTCTATTTTTGTCCATTTTAAAATCCTTTACAATTTTTCTGAGATAAATATTGGAGTCCTTTGTTTCAAACAAACTGTTCTATGGAATCAATCTCTAGTCATAACTCATATGAAAAGCAGAATCACTTTGGTTGAAATGAGTATAGGGGCTTCTGATTAAGCTTCCTCCTTATTTTTTCTCTTGGATTTTTCATTGAGACCCTAATCCAGAGTTTTTAGATCTGTGTAAATCACAGCTTAGAAACCATTAAATGATTTCTGTAGTTATTGATTGGCCTTATATTCAGTCCCTCCACTTTCCTTTTTTTTAAAATAAATTTATGTATTTATTTATTTTTGGCTGCATTGGGTCTTCGTTGCTGCACGTGGGCTTTCTCTAGTTGCAGCAAGTGGGGGCTACTCTTCGTTGCAGTGCATGAGCTCCTCATTGCAGTGGCTTCTCTTTGTTGTGGAGCACGGGCTCTTCATTGCGGTGCGCCAGCTTCAATAGTTGTGGCACGCGGGCTCTAGAGCGCAGGCTCAGTAGTTGTGGTGCACAGGCTTGGTTGCTCTGCCGCATGTGGGATCTTCCCGGACCAGGGTTCGAGCCCATGTCCCCTGCATTGGCAGGCGGATTCTTAACCACTGCGCCACCAGGGAAGTCCTCCACTTTCCTTTAGTAGTTCCCATGCCCACACATTGCACCCATGCCTCTACCTGCTCGCCACTAAACACACACACACACACACACACACACACTTCTGCTATATCAAGGAATGAAGGTATCCCTTTCAGGGTCCTTACGTATTCTTACAAATTATCCACAACTCCAAAACTATCTACAACTGTAGAATTTTCCATCTCTGAATTTCATAGAATAATTGCAAGTTACTTAAAAGAAAACTTCCCACTTCACTAAATAACCCACACCCTAAGAGCCTTAGAGTATTCTTGAAAATAATTTACAAATATATCAGTTGGGTTTTAGTGTGATGCCTTCTTTATCATTAATGTATTCAGTTTATTTTCTTAATTTTGAATAACATGGCCATATTTTTAGGTGCCTCTGGGCACATGTACCAAAATATCTTTATAAATTCTGTAATCATGCTTTCCTATTCTTTATTTCTGTTTCAAATTATATGGATTGTGAAAGTCTGTTGTCATATGAAGACTATGAAGGACTTCCTTACAAATAGGACACTCTTTCCTCACTACCCATTCTGGCCTAAAATCTTTCCCCCTCTATCCTGTCTGTAGACTTTACACTAATCTGGCCTCAGTCCTGATCCTGGGCACCACATGTGTGGGATTCTTAGTGGCAGTAGTGATTTCATTTCTTAGAACCCAGGGTCATTGTTAGTAATTCACATCATATAATCCACTGTCATATTGTCCCAGCTCTGTATAGTGAAACTCAGATCCTCAATTAATTTTCTGATTCTTGCTACTTGTTCTTGCAAGTACCCTTCATTTCATTGACCTATAATCAACTGTCCAGCTGACTTCCTAGACTTGACACTTTGCCTGCCTGAACCCAAGGTGCCTTCCCATTTCCTTTTTCTTGGCTTAACCAAGAATAACTCTATACGTGCTCTACACTCCTGTGCCATTTTGGCTAGTCTTTCCTGTCCTATCCTGTCCTTTAGCTGCCCAAATCCTGACCTGACCTTCTTTCTGTGTAATTCCAGAGTTGTAAGAGACCAAGATGTTAAACTTCACTATTACCTAGCAAAATATCAAAAGTTGCTCTTCTTGCCCTAAAGCTATCATTCTCCCCCGTTTCAACATCCATCACAGTGATATGGAGTATTTTTATGAGATCAATATTTTCTTAAAACAACATTACATGAAATCACCCCTTTAATTCTATTAGGTCCACTGAAAACTTTTTGTTTTTCCTTCCCTTCTAACCTTATCTCTTGACTAGGGCAGAAGCATAGACCAATGAGAAAACCTGAGAAGATAGCTAATTTTGCTAGGTAAGGACTCTATACTACACGTTATGCTAAATGTTTTAAAAGTCTTATTCTACACAGTATTCTCTAAGGGAGATACTATTATTTGCATTTTACAGGTGAGAAAAAGCTGAGTAAGTTGCCAATGTCACCTAAATAATAACTTTTATAACCAGGACTCAAATTCAAGCCTTTCTGACTTTAAAGCTTATTAAACTCTACATCTTCCTAGGATAACACACTAATATCACCATCTATTACTAAATGAGTGGCAACCTTGACTGCTTTGCATCTCAAAACATTTACATTCATTTGTGGTAGAAATGTTCAGAGGCAAACCATTAATCAGAGGGAAATATTAGAAAAAGAAAAGCATCAAAAAGTAGTGGCAGGGGCACAAGTCAGAAGATAAGGAGGTCCAGATTCTAGTCCAATCTCTTGTGCAAGAGGTTTCTGTTTTGGGGTTTCTGTTTTCTCATTTGTAAAATCAGACTTTTGTACTAAACAGTCCTTAAGGTTTTTTTTTTTCAAAATGTAACTGTTTTCTTCCTGAGGGGGGCTAAAAAAATACAGATAGTATAATCGTCTCTGCAGTTGAAAGAGAGCCATGAGAGCACTGTACCTGTGTTGGGCTTGCATGGTGAGATTAATTATGCAAGTCAGTCCAGCTCACCTGTTGGTCTTCTCTCTTGCTCTGTAGCAGGGCAATTGCTGAGTGAGTCAATGAGAACCAGGCAAGTGTGGCAGCAGTGTTACTTCCTAGGACTGCTGTCATCAAAGTGGAAGGTCAGATCACCACCTGGAAGGCGGATGTGCATTCTACCTTAAAGCCAGTCTCTCAGCATGGAACAGCCATTCCAACCTGAGGACACTGGGTTGGGCTCATGTAGAAAAAGGGAGAAATTAAGAGAAGTATCCATAGCAGATGATGTATTGTAAGTGAAAGCTTAAAACTACAAGATGAAAATCTGGAAAACATGCTGTACAGATTCCTTGGAACACAGCTTGAGGGAGGGAAGCCTGGCTGAGTATTGTTGAGCAACAAGAGCAGCAGACAGATTACTGGTATGCGGTAATCACGAGCGAGGGTGTCAGAACATCTGTTATTGTGTCTGCCTGGCTCCCCTTTCTGTTGGAAACTGCTCCTCTACCACATTCAGGCAAATCCAATGTGGCCATCTTTCCTGCCACCCAGGGGTGGGCAAACGATTCAAGGTGGCCAATCAGAATATCTCATTTCCCAGGGCCCAGATATTGATTGACCAGAAGTGGGTATGAGACCTAAGTAGGGCCAGTTAGTATCTTTTGAGGAGAATTTCTATCGTTATAGGAGGAGAGGAATTCATTCTGAATTTGCGTTGTAAAGATCATTGTAAGATGGAAGCAAATGGTGGGCCCCACCACTTGGAAAGAGTAAACCAACATGGAGTAAGGAAGGACAAAGGACTTTGCTTAAGTACCCAGCCCCAAATATGCCTGAAACCAGAAAACACCCAGATATCTTAAATATATGAGATTAGAAATTCCTCTGCCCCTTTTAGGACAGGTTTATTGGGGCATAATTTACATGCAGTAAAATTCACCCTGTTTAGGGCAGAAATAGAGACACAGATGTAGAGAATAAATGTATGGACACCAAGGGGGGAAAGTGGTGGGGTGGTGATGGTGGTGGGATGAATTGGGAGATTGGGATTGACATATATACACTAATATGTATAAAATGGATAACTAATAAGAACCTGCTGTATAAAAAAAATAAAATAAAATTCAAAAAAATTTCACCCTGTTTAGATGAGTAGTTCCATGAATTTTGATCAATGTATAAAGACTGTATAATCACCACCACAATCAAAATACAGACTATTGCTGTCACCCCAGAAAGTTTCATCATACCCCTATGAAGTCAATCTCCTTCTTCCACCCTGCCCCTTGGCAAACACTGATCTGTTTTTCTACCCCTCTAGCTTTGTCTTTTCCAGACTCTCACATAAAATGGAATCATAAATTATGTAGCCTTCTGAGTATCAAAAGTTTCAGTAGTTTGTTCCTTTTTATTGCTCAGTAGTATTTCATTGTATGGATATATCACAGTTTTGTTTATTCTCAGGTTAATGAGCATGTGGACTGTTTCCAGCTTTTGGTGAATATGAAGAAAGTCACAATAAATAATTGCATACAGGTTTTTGTATGGACACATGTTTTTATTTCTCTTAGGTAAATATACCTAAACATAGGATTGCTGAGTTGTATGGTAAATATATTTCTAATGTTACAAGAATCTTCCAAATTATTCCAAAGTTGCTGTACCATTTTTCATTACAACCGGCAATGAAAATTTCCATTGCTCCTCTTTCTCACCAGCATTTCGTATTTTCTTTTCTTTTTCAATTTGAGCAATTCTAATAGGTATGCAGTGGTATCTCATTATAGTTTCAGTGAAAAATGATGTTAAGCATCTTTTAAAAAATATTTTTCCAGTATTTATTATGAATAAATTGGCCTCCTGGAATTGTTCTACAGAATCATGATTAAATAAATAACCCTAGCGGTGCTACACCTGTCTATGTGAGGAGCAACTTGATTTCAAATCAAAATCAAGCATCTTTTCATATGCTGATTTTCCATCCACATCTTTAGTGAAGTACCTGATCAAATCTTTTGTCCATTTTTAATTGTGTTTGTTTTCTTATTATTATATTATGAGATCTAGATTCTGAATATAAGTCCTTCATCAAATTTATGTTTTGAAAATATTTATTCCTAGTCTGTGACTTGTCTTTTCATTTTCTCTGCAGTTTTTTCAAAAAACAAAAGTTTTTAATTTTGAAGAAATTCAATTTACCAATTGTTTTATTTCATGGGTTATGTTTCTAGTGTCCTATCTAAAAAATTTTTGCTAAACCCAAGGCCATGAAAATATTTTTCTAATTTTTTTCCCTAGACACTTTCTAGTTTTAGATTTTACATATAGAATTGCGATCAATTTGGGTTTTATTCTTGCATACAGTGCTCCTCCCTTTTAAAGATGACTTAATTTGAGCTTTTGCCCCTGACAACCAGAGTCTTGACTAATATAAATGGAGTTGTTCACAAATGTTGAATGAGAAACATTTTAAGAAAGGACTTATTTAGTGGAAGAATAAAGGTGTGAGAAAGCAATGAATTTTATAAAAATAAAGAGACTTGGACTCTAGATATTAAAACATACAATAAACCACAAGTATGGTACTGGTATAGGAATCAGTGGGCAAAACAGACAGCCTAGACACAGGCCAACATATATGATTTATATCAGTATAAAATTTTTTCCTAATGAATAGTGCTGGTAAAAGTAGTTTAAAAATAAACTGTATTCTTAACTAACATCAAAATTCCAAGTGCCTTAGAATGAAATATGAAAAACTGAAACATTTAGAGGAAAAAATTCTGAAATGGCAATTCAGAGCTAGTATCTTTTTGGTTTTTTTGCAAACCAGTTTTGCTCTTTTTGGGTGATTTAACTTGATTGCATGATTACCCATATAGTCTGCATCTCATTTCATCATACCCAGGTTATGCAAGAATCTAGATTATATCAGTCTTTGTTGAAAGTGTAAGCACTCTGTTTTGATGCATAATTTTATTTATTTTTGTCAGAAGCATTTGTATTCAGGCAAGATTTGTGAAAATATTTTTCCCACCAAATTAAATATGGCTTCTAATATATTCCAGAGGGAACATTTTATACTTAACTCCGAGGGTGGGGTCTGGGGGCAAAGTCGAGGGCCTGAATTAACTGTAGTGTTTCTGTGAGGTGAAGCCACATTTTTCTTCTCTTCATAGATGCTCCAGCCTAGGGTATTAATGTTTACCTTGATTTAATGTCTCATCAGAAGCATGACATCCACAACAGTCTGGCTGCCGCAGGATTAAATGAAGCATGGCCGTTTCTTCAAGAGAGACTTAAACTCAAGCCATTAGCCCTAGAGAGGAGGGGCAGGAGATGAAGAGAGAACAAAAATCTATCGAACTACGAGTGATATGGAATAAGAAGGAACAATTTAACCCTCTTCACCACAGACACAATTTAGGGGCAGAGATGAGGTTTGTACTCAAGAAATCTAGGAGTTAAACTCAAGTAGGAGGCTTTAGGCTTTCAGGAAAACTGCTCTGGGAGTCAAGGGAGGGGCTCAGCTGCTCTTGGACCACCGCTACCCCACACGACACCATGCAAGTGACCTTGAGGCAAAGGGATAAGCCCTATCTTTAAGGGAGGAAAAAAGGGAGGTTATTTTCAGTGTTTGGAAATTGACTCCGAAGCCCTGTCAGGACAGATTTTGCCAGAGCAGCATATTCCTTCTCCCAGAAGCAAGCAAGTGAATATAAGAAATGCTAAACTGGGGCAGGGTAAGGGCCAGTCCACCCAGAACACTGCCTTTGGCAGAGGATCAGGAAAGGGCTGTGGGAACCGAGGCTTTATGGGGTTCTTTTTCCACCCCCAACCTCAAATCTTCTGAGTTCTTTCACCAAATCATTAAGGATCTGGTGATCATGAAATTATTTAAGTGTTTCTTGTATCTCTTGTATTTTTACTATTTCAATGGGATAATGAGTTCTTTAAACTCACTTAATGTTGTATAAAGTGGTACTTCTTATTTGTCCTAAAATTAAACACTTTGAGTTTCAGGGGGTGGATCTAAATTCTTACATAGCAGAGTGTTACGATTCTCACATTCATTCTCTCCATCTTTTTCATGACTTCATAGGCTTCTAATAGGTCTTTCCTGTTGTGGCCACTTCTCTCCCCTTCCAACTCTTTCCTTCTCCCTCCCTCCCTTCCTCCCTCCCTTCCTTCCTTCCTTCCTTCCTTTCTCTCTCTTTTTCTCTCTTTCTTTCTTTCCTTTCTGCCATACTCTCTTTCTGTCTCTGTCTTTATCTCTCTCTTTATTAATAACGCTGAGGAGAATTATCCACAGTAGGCCTTTGGGCCATGCCCTTTCTTTAGTCATATTGTACTCCTATTTAAGTCATGCTTAGCCCTATAAGAGGCAGTGAACTTGCAGATAGAACATGGGCTCAAGAGTCAGACAAAACTGGGTTCAAATCTTCCCCATATCATTAACTACTTGCATGACATTGAGTAATTAAGCTTCAGTGCTTTTTTTTTTAAATTTGAGAATAATACACACATCCTGATGAGTCATTATGAAGATTATGTGATGTTGAAAAACATTAAATGAAAAAATATATAGTTTGAAAAAATATATAGTTTGACATTATTATAATAAAACTAATCTCATTTTTTAAACAAATCAATACAAGTCTCAAGACAGGGTCTGGCTTGTTATCAAATCTCCCCTGTACTTTGAGTAACAAAGTTAAAACTTCCAGTGGGGCCAGGTAAATGGTGAAAACTTTCTTCTTTCCCTAACTGACAAGAACATGGCAGTCATTGACAAATAAGTAGAGAAATTGCTCATCACTTCCCCATCACACCTGGTAGTAGAAATCTTGAGGGAACATAATGAGGAAATCCTCACTGGAGTGAACCTAGAAGCTGGCCAAGTATGAGCTAATGCTTGCCATCATAGTCTATGACCACAAAGAAACTGTTCCTAGTACAAACATTCTCACAAACTTATTTAAAAGACTTGGCCAACCCAGTGGGGAGCTCTTGAGCAAGAATAGCCTGTGAGCATTTCACCTTTTGGACTGAAATTACTGGGACTTTGTATTGCCACTTCACTATGTCACTGAATGTGGGCTGCCCTAAAAAAGGCATGACCTTGGGAGAGGCATTTCTCAGTAGCTGAGGTAAAACCCTAAAGGAGCTGACAGTTGGATGCTGTCTGCCAACTGCATTCCCACAGCTGGGCAGCAAGTCCTTTCTTGAAGGAGGTTTGGGCATCATGTTCTTGTCTATTACAATAAGATATTGTCTTCGAAATATATTCTAGTCCTTTTTATGTCTTTATTTCTACTTCTTTAGTAAAATCTCTATGTCTTTATTCCTACTTCTTTAATGAAATGACATAATATTGCAACATGCATTATTGATATGTAATAAAACACTCCAATATTTAGTGACTTAAAATAACAATGATTTAGTATTTCTCAAAATTCTTTGTGTTGGCTGGGATCAACTAGATAGTTCTTCTGGGGTCTTGCCTGAAGTCATTCATGCGACTCTAGTCATATTCTCTCTCTGTCATGGATAGAGGATCTAATAGGATCTTATTCACATGTCTTGGGCCTTGCTGTTGACTGGGTCTCTCTCCATGTGATCTCTCTCTCAGTAGCTTAGCCTATTTCTTTATGTGGGAGTGGAGTATTCCAAGAGGCAAATATGGAAGCCGTGGTACAGACACCAGAATTGGTTACAGTCTATTGGTCAAAGCAAGTCATGAGACTACTCAGATCCAAAAAGTGGAAAAATAGTTTCTATTTCTTGATGGTAAGAGCTGTAAAATATTGTAGCTCCATTTTTCAATACCACATTCTATTCTCTGGCTTCCAAATGCAAAATGCTCTCACCCTCTCCCCACAAAGCTATTCAATGCAGCATCATTATCAAGTTTGAAGTCCTTAATCTCAATGTAACTTGGAACAAAACTTGATCATTTTCATTGCCATAGATCTCATTGTGCTAAAGAGATCTGCCATCTAAGAATTGCCATTCTTGACACAAGTTACTATCTAATTTCTACATTAGGTTTATATGATTTTTCTGGGTGACATGAAAAAATCTTTAGATCTGCTGTAAAGACTGTAGGCATCCTACATTATTAAATACTAGGGCTTATCATTGTAGAAAATTAGTTCTGTTAATGTCCAATCAAATTTGAACTTGATCAGTTTGCGTAGCAAATAGGTCTTTCAGATAGCTCATTCCACCATAAACCTTGAGGCAAAAAGTGGAAAAAGATTGTAAAGGATTATTTGTCAAATATACCTTGAAAACTGTAGCACTTCAAGAGAAAGTTGTAGACGGGGGTTCATTTTATAATCTCTGGGCCATCCAAAATTTATCCACATCTACTGTGGAAAAGTATGCTTGGGAGAGAGGCATCTCAAAGTTCTTCTGGCTCCATACAGATTTCAGGAATCATAAACCCATTAAAAATCTAACAGCCAAGAAAAATTATCATACACTCAGGATTTGGGGATTCATGGATTCCTTGAAATCTTTCATGATAATGCTTGAGTTCTTAAAATTTAGAATGCTTATAAATCAACTCAGGTGCTTGTCAACAAAGGCAGAGTCCCAGACTCTAAGAGCCAGGATCTGTGATTGGATTAGGCCAGATAAGGATCAGGAATGTCCATTTTTTTTACAAAAATACCAGATGAGTCTGATGCAGGTTAGTTTTGAGTTTGGTTTCATCTGAGAAACCTAGGAGTTCATAAACCTTCCAATTAAATTCTTTGCTCTTCTGGAGATAGATATATAACTAAAAACAGCAAATGAATTATTTTTTTCCTTTCCTCTGGTCCCAGAACAGTTAGCAAGTATTTCAGTGATTCATCTGTTACAACTGGCTCAGCTAATGATGACACTGGAGTAGACTTCAATTGGATAGTTGTCTCATTGTACAAATAAAAATATGATATGGACTTGATTACTTAGTTGCAATTTAAAAATTCTGATTCCTTGAACATTCCCCAAACTGTTCTTGAAGACTAAACACCAACTATTAACATTCTTCAAATCATCTAATTGCTGTTAATATATCTGTACTCATTTTCACATAGTTGGAATCAGTGTGGTAATCTTCTTTCTTGTAACATTTTCCGTATAGAAGGCTGTAGTTAATTCCTTTTATCAACATCATCCACATACTTGTATTTTGTATAGCCATAATATTCCACTGTGCAAATGTGTCAGAATGTGTTTATTTCTCATTGGTAAGCTTTGGGGTATAGATTCTATTTAACATCAGCTTTATGCAGTGGTACCTCTTTTTTTTTTTTTGCGGTACGTGGGCCTCTCACTGTTGTGACCTCTCCCGTTGCAGAGCACAGGCTCCGGACACGCAGGCTCAGCAGCCATGGCTCACGGGCCCAGCCGCTCCGCGGCATGCGGGATCTTCCCAGACCGGGGCACGAACCCGTGTCCCCTGCATCGGCAGGCAGACTCTCAACCACTGCACCACCAGGGAAGCCCTCTCTTTTTTAAAAGTTATTGTGAGGGTATTATCATGTGAAAACATCATGGAAACTGATTTTGAAAGATACTTGAGCCTTATATTAACACATAATTCATCCACAAAAAATGAGTAATAAGTTGAACCCAAAATGTTGTCAAGGAGGTAAACAAAATTTTAGGCATCATTAAGCATGATGTTAATAGATTCTAGACAAGAATATGGCAAGTAGAAATCAATCAAAAAGAAGAGGTGGGGAGAAGCTCCTCCCAGAAGAAAAATATATCAACTGTATGCAAATTTATGAACTTGAGTTTGTAAGCATGGCAGAGGGCAGCTGGATGATATAGAAAGAGAACTAAATTGAAATGATATTGTGTGATGTTTCACAGGCTTGCTCAACAGACAAAATATGCTTCCTCATGGCAGATTATAAAGATATATATTGGTGTTTCAGGAGACTTTAACTCTCTTGGAATCTATTGGAAGTCTAACTTGGGTAAAAGGAAGACATCTGATAAATTTTTGAGTTGCCTGACTATTTTATTACTGAGAAAGTAAGAGATTAAATGTAGGCAAATTCATCCTGGACTTGATTTTAACTAAAAAGGAAAAACTGATTATTAATGTAACAATAAATGCCTAATACCAAAGAAAAGGAACACTGGGCTCAGTTATTCATGTGCCCTAGACTTTAAAAGTCAATTGTGAAAATGCTTCCTTGAGATTCTGAAAGGGAAAATAGATGACGAAGGGTGGAGAGTTCTATACATGTAATTCTGTAATTTAGATTATACAAAATTTTGAAAAGTTCAATGAAAAAGGCAAAAGGAAAGACATCTAAGGAAAATAATGTGGTTGCATAGGTATTTAACTCTAAGTCCAGGTTCATAAAAGGCTTTTACAAAAGATATAAAGAGAGACATATAATGAAAGATGAATATAAAAGAATGACCAGAATATAAGAAAAGCATCAAGAAGCCTAAAGCACAAGTGAAGTGAATGAGGTAAGCTTTAGAGAGAGAAAGAAATGACAAAAGTAGTTATTCTAACTATGCAGAATAAGAAGAAGCTATAGGTCCATGGCAGGACAGAGAGGTACCCTAAAACTCAAGACTTGCAGATGCTATTCCAATTTTTTAATTAATTTTTATTGGAGTATAGTTGCTTTACAATGTTGTGTTAGTATGCTATTCCAGTTTTTAAAGGGATACTTGTTCCTGCCAGAAGGTGTGAACCGAACAATTGAATTTTAGTTTTTGTCAGCATTTCGGATTGGATTTTTAAATAGAAGGCTTGTGAACCTTTAGAAAAGAATGCGGTGATCACTAGGAACCAATATGCACTCACCAAGCACAGTGAAGCCATATTGATTTCATATCATTTTAAGATGATGATTGACTGCTAATTCAGGAAAGTGTCATTGACTTAGAACCTATTGATTTCAGTAAAGGGTTAGACTATTTTTCCTTCATGTTATTTAGGATAAAACAGTAAAACAATTCATGAATTATTAAATGAATTAATAACATCTAACAGATACTGTTTAATGCTTAAGGAAGGAGGTCTTTATTTGACTAGAAAATGGTATATTCTTGTCAGTTCAAAATTTATACCAATGACTTGAATGAAGGAATATATTGTGTACTATATAGCACACATAAGTTTTAGATAAAAATAAATCTCACTAAAACAATTTTGTGTAGGATGTTTTTTACTTAGATTTGAATCCTGAACACCCCAAGTGAATCTGAGTAAGCTAGAGCCACATTGGGCTATAAGGATGACAAGAAGGATTTATTGACTATTCTTAACTAACCGTCAGTCTGTGAAAAAATATTGTTGAGAGTTCACCCCGCTGTGGTAGGCTGAATGATGGCCTCTCAAAGATATCTAAGTCTTAATCCTTGGAACCTGTGGATATGTTACCTTACGTGGTAAAAGACACTTGGCAGATGTGATTAAGTTAAGGATCTTGAAATTGGGAGATTGTCCTGCATTGTTTAAGCGTACCCAATGTGATCACAAGTGTCCTTATGAGAGGGACCCAGGAGGGTCAGAATCAGACAGGGAGACAGAAGCAGAGGTTGGATTAGGTGGGCAGCCTCTAGAACCCGGAAAAGACAAGGAAATGGAGTCTCCACTAGAACTCCCAGAAGTAATTCAGCCCCTGACTTCTGACCTCCAGAACTATTAAATAATAAATGTATGTTGTCTTAAGCCACCAAGTTTGTAGTACAGTAGGTGCCCAACATATGAACCTTCAACTTGCGAACCTTTCAAAGATGCAACTGTGCATTCGCATATCCAGTCACGTAAGTTAGTTCACATGTCTGGAGTCATTGTCACATGCATGCATCTTCTACAAGTGATTGTGCTTTTGTGTACTTTATTGTACAGTACTGTATAGAGTACAGTAGTACTGTATCTTTGTTTCAAGCCCAGGATGTCTGGAAGCAAGCGTAAAAGCAGCAGCAATGTAGCTGGTACTATTGTACTTTTCAAGGTACTGTACTGTAAGATTAAAAATGTTTTCTTTATTTTTTGTGTTTGTTTTTTTATGTGTTACTTTTGTGAAAAGTATTATAAACCTATTACAGTACAGTACTATTTAGCTGATTGTGTTAGTTGGGTACCTAGACTAACCTGGTTGGACTTATGAACAAATTGGACTTATGAACATGCTCTCGGAATGGAACTTTCATATGTAGGGGACTTACTGTTATGTGTTACAGAATCAAATGGAAACTAACACACCCATACAGAGAAAACTAAGGAATATGTGATGAGATCTGATATAAATTTCTAGTTTTTCCTCAGGTAGGAACAGATGATAACCATTCACTGGTGGGGTTAAAAGTATTGTCCTTATCAATATCCAAATATCAATACTTTGGACCCACTTCTACACATTCTACATTGCTCTCGTTCCATTTCATCCTACTATGGCATAACTGCTAACTCAGTGCCCCTGTTACATGGCACTGTGCTGAATTTTAGTTGGTGAAAATACAGCCTTTTTTTCTTATAGACTATTAATACAATTCCAGGCTTTACTAATGTTTTCATCTAAGGACTATTGCAAACGTTTTGTGAAAAATTTTAAAACGTACGTTTACACTGTCAGGGAGTTAGCTAATCATTTATTTTCTTCTTTTCCCCCAGCTTTATTGAGATAAAATTGACATGACATTCTGTAAGTTTAAGTTGTACAATATGATGATTTGATATACATACACATTGTGAAATGTTTAACCACAATAAAGCTGGTTAACACATCCTCACCTCACATAATTACCAATTTGTTGTTGTTACAGTGAGAACATTAAGTCTCTACTCTCATAGTAACCTTCAAGTATACAAACAGTATCATTAACTATAGGAACCATATGGTACATTAGATCCTTGGAACTTATTAATCTTATAACCGAAAGTTTATACCCTTTGACCAATATCTCCCCATTCTCCCTACCCCCTGCTCCCAGCCACTGACAATCACCATTCTATTCTCTGTTTTTATATACTAGACTTAAAAAAAAATTCCACATATAAGTGGTAACATGCAGTATTTGTATTTCTCTGTCTGGTTTATTTCACCTAGCACAGTGACCTCAAGGTCTATCCATTTGTCCCAAATGGCAAGATTTCCTTCTTTTTATGGCTGAATAATATTCCATTTTGTGTGTGTATATATTGCATCTTTGTCTATTCATCCATTGATAGACACTTAGGTTGTTTCCATATCTTGGCTATTGTGAATAATACTGCAACGAACATGGTAGCACCAATATCACTTTGAGATGATTATGTCATCTCCTTCATATATATATCATAAGTTGGATTGCTGGATCATAGGATATTGTTGGATAGTTCCAACCTCCATACTATTTCCCATAATGGCTATACCAATTTACATTCCCACCAACAGTGAACCAGATTTCTTTTTTCTCCAAGTCCTCACCAGTATTTGTTATCTCTTGCCTTTTTGATAACAGCTATTCTAACAGTTGTGAGGTGATAACTCATTGTTTTGATTTGCATTTCCCTGGTGATTAGTGATTTTGAGCACTTTTTCATGTACTTGTTGTGCATTTGTATGTCTTCATTGGAAAAATGTCTATTCAAGGGGACTTCCCTGGTGGCACAGTGGTTGAGAGTCCACCTGCTGATGCACGGGACATGGGTTCGTGCCCCGGTCCGGGAAGATCCCACATGCCGCGGAGCGGCTGGGCCCGTGAGCCATGGCCGCTGAGCCTGCGCATCCAGAGCCTGTGCTCTGCCACGGGAGAGGTCACAACAGTGAGAGGCCCACGTACCGCAAAAACACAAAACAAAACAAAACAAAACAAAAAATGTCTATTCAAGTCATCTGCCCATTTTTTAATCTGATTGTTTCTTTGTGTGTTATTGAGTTTTGTGAGTTTCTTATATAATTTGTATATTAGCCTCTTATCAGATATATGGTTTGCAAATATTTTCTCCCATGCTGTAGTTTGACTTTTCATTTTGTTTATTGTTTCATAGGCTATGCAGAAGCTTTGATGTAGTCCCATTTGTCTATTTTTGCTTTTTTTTCCTGTGCTTTGGTGTCATATCCAAAAAATCATTGCCAAGACTGATGTCAAGGAGCTTTTCTCCTGTTTTCTTCTAGGCATTTTACAGTTTCAGGTCTTATGTTTAAGTCCTTAATCATTTCAAGTTAATTTTTGTGAATGGTGTTAGATAAGGATCCCATTTCATTCTTTTACATGTGTTTTATCCATTTTTCCCAACACCATTTATTGGTGTTAAAGAGACTATTCTTTCCCCATTTAGTATTCTATGCTCCCTTGTCAAATATTCAGTATTAGTTTACCATATATGTGTGAGTTTATTTCTGGGCTCTTGATTCGGTTCTATTTGTCTGTATGTCTGTGCCATACTGTGTTGATTACTAAGCTTTGCAATACAGTTTGAAATCAGGAAGTATGATGCTTCCAGCTTTGTTCTTTCTCAAGATTGCTTTGGCTATTTGGGGTCTTTTGGGGTTCCATTTGAATTTTAGGATTGTCTTTTCTATTTCTGTGAAAAATGCTGTTGGAATTTTGATAGGGATTGCATTGAATCTATAGATGACTTTGGGAAGTTTAAACATTTTAACAATATTAACTCTTCCAATTCATGAACATGGGATATCTTTCCGTTTATTTGTTTCTTCTTCAATTTGTTCATCAGTGTCTTATATTTTTCGGTGTATAGACCTTTCACTTCTTTGGTTAAATTTATTCCTAGTTGGTTTTTTTTTTTATGTTTTAGAAGTAATGGAATTGTTTTCTATATTTCTTTTTCAGATAATTCATTGTTAGTGTATAGAAATGCAATTCATTTTTGTATGTTGATTTTGTATCCTGAATCTTTACTGAATTTGTTGATTAGTTCTAACAGTTTGTGGAGTCTTTAGAATTTTCTATATACAAGATCATATCATCAGAAAATGGACAATTTTACTACTTCCTTTACAATTTGGATACCATTTTCTTTTATTTTAATTTTTTAATTTTTAATTTTTTGGCCTGATTGCCCTGTGTAGGACTTCTAATACTATGTTGAATAACAGTGGTAAGTGTGGGCATCCTTGTCTTGTTCTTGATCAGACAGGAATACCTTTCAAGCTTTCACCATTGAGTAGGATGTTAGCTGTGGGTTTGTCATATATAGCCTTTATTATGTTGAGGTATATTTCTTCTATACCCAGACTTGTTGAGAGTTTTTACAATGAATATGAATTTTGTCAAATGCTTTTTCTGCATCTGTTGAGATGATCATATGATTTTTGTCTTTCATTCCACTAATATGGTACATCACACTAATTGATTTTCATATGTTGAACCAACTGTGGCAACACACTCTCCACATAAGAGTGTGCACTGTAGTGGAGGCTGGTGAGGGTGGGCCAGCCAGGGGCGTGCAGTTGGATGGCTGGGGGACTAGTTGCATGTGAGCCCAGTGGTGCAGGCCAGTGACTGGAGATAAAGCTGAATCCAGACCCAAAAGCAGCGATGGGGGCCTTAGCTATCACCATGCAATTCTGTGGCTACAGGATTGCCACCTGGTGTACACAGCAATGGGGGTCGGCTGCCCAATCTAGGCTGTCATCTTACACTCAGGCAGCTGCAAGATCTGGGGTGGCTGCCAGTGTGAATCCTGGACTCTAGCAGGGGTTGCGGTGGAGGAGGAGAGAGCAGAGAAGAACTCAGGTGACTGACATCAGCAAGTGTGAATATCTGTGAGGCAAAAACATGGAGAAATCTGCAGGGGGTCTCCAGCAACTGTGCTGGCCCTTGGCTTCTTCAGTAGTAAAGTGCTGGGGCTGTCTGAAGAGTTGGTCACTAGGAACTACAGTCGTTTCCACTGCATAGATGATATTGATAGCTCCTGCTTTTCTTCCTTGTTCCTAGCCAACTCTCTTCATCTCCCTTCCCTGTGAGGGAAGCTCTTTCTAGTTGGGGAGTTCCCTCTTGTTGCTGAGAACTGCTGGCTGGGGAGATGGGATTATACAGACAAAAACGATACTATTTTTCTTTCCCTTGTTGTGTGGCTATTCTCAGGTTTTTTGTTCCACTGTTTTGCTGAAGTTCCTTTAGTGAACTCCAGAGCTCTCCCAGAAGTGTTTTTGTTTGTGTCTAATTGTCCAATGTCTAATTGTTGATCTTTGTCAGGGGACAGAAGCTGGGATCTCTTACTCCACCATCTTGGTGACATCACTGTAGAAATAGCCTTTCAGTGGTAGCTCTTCATCAGATGATTGTCACTGAAGATTTTGTTTCCTTCAAATGCTGGCACTGTCTATAGGATACTGTAGCTCTCCGTCTGTCCAATCCACATGTTCTGCATTGGTGTTCTTTTCTGTTGTGATAAGCGCTCTCCGCTCTGGCACCATAGTTCTTGGTGCACTTTGTCAATAAGAGGGGAATTTTAAATCCCAGAATGCACTCAGTCAAAAAAGAAACCTAATCATTGTGATCTCAGGGGATGTCTGGATGGAACAAATTACATCAGTAAAATGTAAAGGTGTTAGTTAGGTCAATTCATGATAGAGAAGTAGTAGAGAGAGCAGTAAGAACCAATTCTTCTTATGATAAATCACACAAACAAGGCCATTCTTAATACCTCAAATAAAGGATGACAGTCATCTCCACAAAGAGGTAAAGAGGGAGGGCGTCTTTCTTGTCTTAGAACCACCAGTGTTATTAAATACTTTATGGGGTTAGTAATTTATTACAGGGCTCAGTGCCAAGTTTAACTAACGTAGTCTAACCCTTCAAGTTTGAATCAAAAGATGACACCTTCACAAAAGCCAGAAGTCATAACAAAGGCATGTTTTATACTCAGGCAGCAAACCAATGAGTAATCACTTACCCATATTCCCATTAAAGAAAAAAAAACAAGATAATGCTGTCTTTGTGAGGAAGGGAATAAAACCATCAGATTTCTCCCAACACCACACTCTTGATAATCTTCAGTACAACATAAACAGGCCATGAAAGGGCAATAGAACCATACACCATCATAAAAAGAGATTTAGCTTTGAAAGCAACCATTGAACAGAAAACCCAGACATAACACAAGAAAAACTTTGGTCATATAGAACTTTGGTCTTGCTATAGACAATTTTACAGCAATATCTGGCTTTTTGCAACATGAAATATATATCTGGTCTAAGATGAAGATTCAAAATAATTTTTAAAAGTATTCAAAAGTAAGATTGAGGGTAAAATACAAAAATATTTTGCCCAAATAAATATTCAGCCCAATTAATGGTTAGCACCAAAGATACAAAATTAATCAGCAGCTTTTCAAGTAATAGGGTGAATTAGCTAAACTGGAAATAAAAAACACCTGATCAGTGAACGGCATTAGAATTGACCTAGTCGCACCACTGCCAAAACCCACAGCTGAATCTGTTTAGTCTCCATCAGAATTCTTAGCACTGCTCCATTTTGGTTTCTATTATTAGTCAAGGGAAATTATAAGAAATGATAGGCCAGTAACTTAGAGGTATGTATCAAGACATACTTCAAAGACAGTTCTGTAGTGAAAAACCTGCCTGGCTTACCAAGCAAAGATAATGTCAAAAAGGCCTTTCTGACCTAGCCAGTTGAGAATATTTTGAATCCCCATTCAATTAGAGAGAACATAAAGAGGACATTAACTTAGCATATCAACTAATAGGTATCAAATACTGATAAGAATAATTTTAAAATGAGACTGCTAAGTACTTTATTATTCCGGAGAATGGGAAGGAAAAACCTTCCAAGTTTGTAGACCATGTTATTTGAATGTCCTGTAATTGAACAGTGCCATGCCTCAATGTTCTCACCTGCAGATGTTCAAATGCCCACATTAACTATTTTTTTGTGTGAGTGCTTCTAGTACTTTATCTTATTGTTAAAAATTATTTAGTTATAGGGCTTCCCTGGTGGCGCAGCGGTTGAGAGTCTGCCTGCTGATGCAGTGGACACAGGTTCGTGCCCCGGTCTAGGAAGATTCCACATGCCGCGGAGCGGCTGGGCCCGTGAGACATGGCCACTGAGCCTGCGTGTCCAGAGCCTGTGCTCTGCAACGGGAGAGGCCACAACAGTGAGAGGTCTGTGTACCGCAAAAAAAAAAAAAAAAATTACTCAGTTATTATTTTAAAATCAACACATACATGTTACCAAGATTTTATGTAATGCAGAAAAGTACAAAAATGAAAGTGAAAAAAAATCATCAAATTTTGTCATTAAGAAATAACGCAGTAGCAAACCTTACTTAAAACATTTTTCAGTTAAAATAAGGAGGAAGAGTGAAAGATAAACTTCTCTACAAGTGAGATAATATACCCTTATTTCTAAATACATTTTTATTTTAATATCTTTATTGGAGTAAAATTGCTTTACAATGGTGTGTTAGTTTCTGCTTTATAACAAAGTGAATCAGTTACATATATACATATGTTCCCATATCTCTTCCCTCTTGTGCCTCCCTCCCTCCACCCTCCCTATCCCACCCCTCTAGGTGGTCACAAACCACTGAGCTGATCTCCCTGTGCTATGCGGCTGCTTCCCACTAGCTATCTATTTTACGTTTGGTAGTGTATATATGTCCATGCCACTCTCTCACTTTGTCACAGCTTACCCTTCCCCTTCCCCATATCCTCAAGTCCATTCTCCAGTAGGTCTGTGTCTTTATTCCCATCTTACCCCTAGGTTCTTCATGACCTTTTTTTTTTCTTAGATTCCATATATATGTGTTAGCATACGGTATTTGGTTTCCTCTTTCTGACTTACTTCACTCTGTATGACAGACTCTAGGTCCATGCACCTCACTACAAATATCTCAATTTCGTTTCTTTTTATGGCTGAGTAATATTCCATTGTATATATGTGCCACATCTTCTTTATCCATTCATCCGATGATGGACACTTAGGTTGCTTCCATGTCCTGGCTATTGTAAATAGAGCTGCAATGAACATTGTGGTACATGACTCTTTGAATTATGGTTTTCTCAGGGTATATGCCCAGTAGTGGGATTGCTGGGTCATATGGTAGTTCTATTTTTAGTTTTCTAAGGAACCTCCATACTGTTCTCCATAGTGGCTGTAGCAATTTACATTCCCACCAACAGTGCAAGAGTGTTCCCTTTTCTCCACACCCGCTCCAGCATTTATTGTTTCTAGATTTTTTGATAATGGCCATTCTGACTGGTGTGAGATGATATCTCATTGTAGTATTGAGTTGCATTTCTCTAATGATTAATGATGTTGAGCATTCTTTCACGTGTTTGTTGGCAATATGTATATCTTCTTTGGAGAAATGTCTATTTAGGTCTTCTGCCCATTTTCGGATTGGGTTGTTTGTTTTTTTGTTATTGAGCTGCATGTGCTGCTTGTAAATCTTGGAGATTAATCATTTGTCAGTTGCTTCATTTGCAAATATTTTCTCCCATTCTGAGGGTTGTCTTTTGGTCTTGTTTGTGGTTTCCTTTGCTGTGCAAAAGCTTTGAAGTTTCATTAGGTCCCATTTGTTTATTTTTGTTTTTCTTTCCATTTCTCTAGGAGGTGGGTCAAAAAGGATCTTGCTGTGATTTATGTCATAGAGTGTTCTGCCTATGTTTTCCTCTAAGAGTTTGATAGTGTCTGGCCTTACATTTAGGTCTTTAATCCATTTTGAGTTTATTTTTGTGCATGGTGTTAGGGAGTGTTCTAATTTCATACTTTTACATGTACCTGTCCAATTTTCCCAGCACCACTTATTGAAGAGGCTGTCTTTTCTCCACTGTATATTCTTGCCTCATTTATCAAAACTAAGGTGACCATATGTGCATGGGTTTATCTCTGGGCTCTCTATCCTGTTCCATTGATCTCTATGTCTGTTTTTGTGACAGTACCATACTATCTTGATTACTGTAGCTTTGTAGTATAGTCTGAAGTCAGGAAGCCTGATTCCTCCAGCTCCATTTTTTGTTCTCAAGATTGCTTTGGCTATTTGGGGTCTTTTGTGTTTACATACAAATTGTGAAAGTTAGCAGAAGGAGAGAAATCATAAATATCAGATCAGAAATAAAGGAAATGATAGCAAAGATCAATAAAACTAAAAGCTGGTTCTTTGAGAAGATAAACAAAATTGATAAACCATTAGCCAGACTCATCAAGAAGAAAAGGGAGAAGACTCAAATCAACAGAATTATAAATGAAAAAGGAGAAGTAACAACTGACAGTGCAGAAATACAAAGGATCATGAGAGATTACTACAAGCAACTCTATGCCAATAAAATGGACAACCTGGAAGTAATGGACAAATTCTTAGAAATGCACTACCTGCCAAGACTGAGTCAGGAAGAAATAGAAAATATGAACAGACCAATCACAAGCACTGAAATTGAAACTGTGATTAAAAATCTTCTAACAAAGAAAAGCCCAGGACCAGATGGCTTCACAGGCGAATTCTATCAAACATTTAGAGAAGAGCTAACACCTATCCTTCTCAAGCTCTTCCAAAATATAGCAGAGGGAGGAACACTCCCAAACTCATTCTACGAGGCTACCATCACCCTGATACCAAAACCAGACAAGGATGTCATAAAGAAAGAAAACTACAGGCCAATATCACTGATGAACATAGATGCAAAAATCCTCAACAAAATACTAGCAAACAGAATCCAACAGCACATTAAAATGATCATACACCACGATCAAGTGGGGTTTATTCCAGGAATGCAAGGATTCTTCAATATACGCAAATCAATCAATGTGATACACCATATTAACAAACTGAAGGAGAAAAACCATATGATCATCTCAATAGATTCAGAGAAAGCTTTTGACAAAATTCAACACCCATTTAAGATAAAAAACCCTGCAGAAAGTAGGCATAGAGGGAACTTTCCTCAACATAGTAAAGGCCATATATGACAAACCCACAGCCAACATCGTCCTCAATGGTGAAAAGCTGAAAGCATTTCTACTAAGATCAGGAACAAGACAAGGTTGCCCACTGTCACCACTCTTATTCAACATACTTTTGGAAGTTTTAGCCACAGCAATCAGAGAAGAAAAGGAAATAAAAGGAATCCAATCGGAAAAGAAGAAGTAAAGCTGTCACTGTTTGCAGATGACGTGATACTATACATAGAGAATCCTAAAGATGCTACCAGAAAACTACTAGAGCTAATCAGTGAATTTGGTAAAGTAGCAGGATACAAAATTAATGCACAGAAGTCTCTGGCATTCCTGTACACTAATGATGAAAAATCTGAAAGTGAAATCAAGAAAACACTCCCATTTACCACTGCAACAAAAAGAATAAAATATCTAGAAATAAACCTACCTAAGGAGACAAAAGACCTCTATGCAGAAAATTATAAGACACTGTTGAAAGAAATTAAAGATGATACAGATAGATGGAGAGATATACCATGTTCTTGGATTGGAAGAATCAACATTGTGAAAATGACTCTACTACCCAAAGCAATCTACAGATTCAATGCAATCCCTATCAAACTACCACTGGCATTTTTCACACATTATTTATCATGATAGTTATCTACCAGAATGTCTGTCCAACCTCTCCCTCACTAATCCTAGTAGTCCTTCAGACACAGTTTTGATGTTATCACCTCTGGGAAGACAAGACTTCCTGGCCTGGGCTGGATGCTCCCTCTTAGGAGCTTCTATATGATGCTACACTCTTTCTCTCTTTCTAGTAGCATTGCCAGTTTATTATTTCTTCTATGGGATTAAGCCATTCAAGGGAAGGGACTGTCATTTTTATGAACGCATCTATAGAAAATTCAGACACACTGGAGATGCACAATGATTTGTTGAATCAATGAAAAATGAGTGCATGTATGACTTCTCCATAAGCCAGAATAGAACAGAGTTCTAAAAGGGCAGATTTCTTAGCAAAAGTCTCTAAAGATAGGACTTTAGAGCTTAATAATCTGTACTAGAATATAAGTGCCATTAAGGTAATGACTTAGTTGTTTTTATTTACTGTTGGGTCTCTAGCACCAGGAACATTGTTTAATAGACAGTAAGTACTCAGTAAGTGTTAAATGAAAAAGTAGAAATTAATGAACAGAGGATCATTTGAACTAAAACCTTGTTTCAAAGGCATCTATGAGAGAGTCTCAAAGGCAACCATAATTATAACTTAAATGGTATTTTACAGTTCACAAAACATACTTCATTTAATTCTCTTAACAACATTTTTCTGTAGATTTCATTGTAACCACCTCCATTATGCAGATTAGAAAACGTGAGTTGAGAAAATAGCACAGTCAGAACTGAAACCCTAGTTCTGTACCACAGATTCTGGGATTTTCACTACACTGAAACTTCTCAATCCATGACATTAAATGTAATGATTAGGTGGGAAAAAAAGGAGCCCCTCTACAGAGATAACATGCTTTGTTTCAAAAATAAACATCTAAAAGATCTGACCATAAAGTGGGACTAGAAATAAAAATAAATCACTATGGGGATTCCCTCGGAGGCGCAGTGGTTGAGACTCCGCCTGCCGCTGCAGGGGTCACGGCTTGGTGCCCCGGTCCGGGAGGATCCCACATGCCGCATAGCGGCTGGGCCCGTGAGCCATGGCCGCTGAGCCTGTGCGTCCGGAGCCTGTGCTCCACAATGGGAGAGGCCACAACAGTGAGAGGCCCGCGTACCACAAAAAAAAAAAAAAAAAATCACTATGGTTCCCTGAATAACATTAAAAGAAAGGTATGAGATACCATGTCTAGGGTAGAATTCTCCTTTCTAAAAATAGAAGAAAAGCAACAAGATCTTTAGTGAGACAGTCCACTGATAAAGAAAATGGATTTGATTTTTAACTCATTGAGTGAAACTGTCAATATGCATACCTTCAGCGACAAGCAGCTGACAAGTCTTGGAATAATCCAGAAAGAATAATTATTTGTAGGAATTAATATAAGAACTGATTATTTGTAACTGTGTTCTAGGTAATAATAAATGATGATGACAGGTTGGGAAAACATATTAAAAGGATTATACTCTACAGTATCTAGGGAAGAAAATATCACTTCAACTTCTAGATATGCAAAGATGATTGGAGCTGGATTTGTAAACCAACCCTAGGTCTCTGCATTCTATCAGCAATATGTTTAAGGGCATTGCCTGAAATACTTATATGAATGTGGTAGGCTTAATGATGCCCTCCCCCCAAAGATATCCATATCTTAAACCCTTGTACAAGGGAATTTTATATGGCAAAAAAAGGTTTTGCAGGTGTGATTAAATTCAGAATTTTGAGATGGGGAGATTATCTTGGATTATTCAGGTGGGTCCTAAATGCCCATGTATCCTTATAAAAGGGCACAGAGAAACTCCCTCAAACAGAGGAAGATTCGATACAGAAAAAGGGAAGACAGTGTGACCATGAAGGCAGAGAGTAGAGTGATATATCCACAAACCAAGGAGTGCTGGCAGCTATCAGAAGCTGGAAGAGGCAAGAAATGGATTCTTCCCTAGAGCATCTGCCGGGAGGCTGGTCCTGCCAACACCTTGATTTTGGCCCAAGACTTGACCTCAGACTTCTGACCTCCAGAACTGTGAAAGAATAAACTTCTGACCTCAGACTTCTGACCCCCAGAACTGTGAAAGAATAAACTTCTATTTTTAAGCCACCAAGTTTGGGGTAATCTGTTACAGTTACCATAGGAAACAAATATACCCACTATACATATAGCAGCACTAGCAGGTAGCTTTGCTAAAGTGCTGCCTTGATTTAGCTGAGGGGACTTAATAGAATCAAGTGCTTTTGAACTTGTCTCTGGTACTGAAAATAGAAAATCTTCTGCTTGATACTAGAAGAGGACTCTGTCGTTTCTCTTCGCTAAACAATTCAAATTGGTTTGAACTTTTGCGGGGTTAACACATGGAAGCAGTCAAGTGGAAAGCATGATGGAGAAAATAGTCTTATGTTGAATCGTTTCCACTGGAAAATTGAGGGATGAGTCTTAATTTTTTAGCTTGGGCAAGTAGGGTTCATAGAGGAGACTGTTAGAAGGAACCGGTTGGGATACCATGGGCAGAGGTAGAAATCGACTTTCATTTTGACACTTTAAATTTAGGCTCTCTGTTAGACACCTAAGTATACATGTCAAGCAGGCAAGTGAACATACGGATTTGAAGCTCAGGGGAGAGGTGAAGGCAAGAGACAAACATTTGAAAATAATCAGCACAGAGATAAAGAGAAAGTAAATATTAGAAATCTGACTTATACTTTTTTCTGAGTAGCTAATATACTGATGCTTATTTTACTGATCAGAGATTTATTTTTAAACAGTATTACTATTTCCTGCCATTTTTGCAGCCCTCTCTTTGTTAATTAAGGTTATATAAAATATCATTGAATCCCATACCATTTATTCTTTAAAAACTATGCTCAATGAAGTCATTTCCCCACACACAGTGAAATGTGATAAAATCTATCCATAATAGGAAGCTTTTTCTCATTAGAGGTGACAGAGATCTGAGCATTTAGTTTTTAGCAGCTTTATTTTTTATCAGAAGTGAGAACAGACTGACCCCTTGCTAAAATAATCACAGAAATCAGAAAAAGAATATCATTATATGCATCATAGTACTACATGTAATTATATGTGTGTGTGTATATATATATATATATATATGTATTTTACTTTAGAAAGTTTAATGTTTTTCTGAGCTAACTCTTGTAAGAATAACTTGCTGCATGAACTACTAGAGATGCTGTAGAGTTTTTTTTTTTTGTAAATTGAATGTTTTTTTTTTAAATTATATATTCTCTGAGAAACTCTTTATGATAATCTCACTCAAAATACTCAAGTCTGTAGGTAATATGAAGTGTGCTATAGTTGTGGTGCAAATATGGTCACATAATTGCATATTTTAAATCAACCACTTAGTCTCCACCTTTGCTTTTAGCAGCATATACAGACCTTTTGAAATGTCTAAGAATCACAAGGACTTATTGCTATAATCTACTTACATAGTCCAAAAGTGGAACTGGCCTACCACTCTCTCATGGAAAGAGAATTGGAGTCTCATTAGTCCACTAGCAGTGCTGTTTCTTACTGCCAAATGGTTCCACAGATGAAGGCTGGTCTTACACAGCCTATTTGACTGTACTTATCCAATGCTTATAGTAGGGTGCTCCATGCCTGGGGTTCTGAAACTTCAGCTTCAGCACTCAGCTTAACATCACCTTCCAGGGATTAGCTGGTGCTGAGATTCCTTTTCTGGTAGTTATCCATGTATCAGAATGCTTTTCTTCCTAAACCTTTCAAACAACACCTTCTGAAGATGGCTGTTATCAGAGAGTGAAAAGTGCATTATCCTTCCAAGGAAGACTTTATAAGTGATTTTGAAGAGATTTGGAGGGCTCCTTATCCACAATAGGAAAGAATCACAATTTAATTCCTTTTGGCTCATGCCATTTCATAAAAGATAATTCCAAATAAATTCTAGCTTAAAAAATAAGATACAAACCACAAAGCATTCTGTGGGGGAATCTGCATGATTTTCTAAATATGGCAAAAATTTCAGTGATGTACTGGGTATCATCAGGAAGAGAATAATTTTTAATTACAAAGCTCCATCTCAGCTAACAAACCGTCATGGTTTTATACTTCATTACTTTGTGTACATTTAAAAAATGGTAGCAAGTTGGAAGGACTTCTGCCTTGACCATGCCAGAGTAACTTGTTTCAAACTTGCCCTCCCATTGTAATCCAACAATTAGCTGGAAACAATAGTATAGGGCTGTGTTTCCTACACAACGGAGACAAATAAGATGAGCCCTATGATAGCCCCAGCTTAACACCCTTGAGATACCTTCTAGACCATAATGTAGGAAGAGAAAATCAAAGCAAAGCCTCGTGTGCTCACTGAATCAAGGAGACAGAGATTAGAATTAGAGAGGTGAAGATGGTATATGGAATTTGTGGAGCAAAGAACTGGATAGAGAGAAACTATACATAAAAAGAGCTCCAGAAATTTGCATAGGGATCCCTTTTTTTTTTTTTTTTTTTGCGGTACTAGGGCCTCTCACCGCCGTGGCCTCTCCCGCCGCGGAGCACAGGCTCCGGACGCGCAGGCCCAGCGGCCATGGCCCATGGGCTCAGCTGCTCCGCGGCACACGGGATCCTGCCGGACCGGGGCACGAACCCGCGTCCCCCGCATCGGCATGTGGACCCCCAACCACTGCGCCACCAGGGAAGCCCGGGATCCCTTTTATATGTTGATGAATAGGAAGTTGTGCATAATGGAAGTCACAACTCCACATGATCAGACTAGTACTGTTGGGGCGATATAAACTGAACAATTCCAGGAGATATCACAGAACTGAGGCACTTTCAAGTTCTAATCAGCCAGAGTAAAGACTCTTTGTTGAATACCTGAGGTATTCAGTAGAGATCCCAAAAGAGTTGCATCTCAGTAGTAGGGTTAAACAAGCCCCAGAGAAAAGGATACTCTAGACCTCCCCATTCTTAAACAGCTTAAAAACAAGCCTCAAAAGGATCAAGCTCATACACAAGTAAATTTAATGCCTGCCAGGACAAAATTCAACACTTTAAAAAAAAGACAGTAAAATCCAGGCACTGAAGAATGAAAAACCCAGTGTCCAGCAACCAACAAAAAATTAGAAGAGGTGGTACTAAGCAGAAAAACTGACATTACCAGGAGAAAAATGAATTAACAGAAACAGTATAGATACAGACAAAAACTTTAAATACTATAAACATGCACATTGATTAAATAAAAATTTAAAAATGAGCTTGGAAAGAAGAGAATGAGATGATACAAAAAAGAACCAGAAAGTTTCCACTTCGGCTTAACATATAGAAAACTGCAAGAAAATTACACTTCCAGCCTGTAGAAAGCTAAATAATGGCCCCCTAAATATGTTCAAGACTCAATATTGATAAAATGTCAGCTCTCCCCAAATTGATCTATAGATTCGATGGAATCCCAATAAAAATTTCAGCAGACTATTGGGTTTTTTGTTTTGTCTTTTTAGAAATCAACAGTCTAATTATAATATTTACATGGAAATGCAAAGGATCTAAAACAGCCAAAATTGTTTTTAAAGAAGTAATAGTGTGACAGGCTTTCATTTATTTCAATACTTACCATCAAGCTATAGTGATCAAGATTGTGTGGGGATGAATATATAGAAGACTGGAAATATGGCCACAAATATATGTTCAACAGATTTTCTACAAAGACGTCAAGGCAATTCAGTGGCGGGGGGGGACAATGGGGAGGGAAGTATACTCTTTTAAACAAGTGGTACTGGAAAAACTGGAGGCTTATTTGTAAATAAAATTGATCCCCATCTCACACAATACCAAGATTAAGTCTAAATTTATCATAGACCTAAACATAAACCTAAAGCCATAAAACTTCTAGAATAAAATGAAAACTATAGCACTACTAAAATGTAAGAGAAAATCTTCACAACTTTGGACTATGCAAAAACTTCTTAGGACACAACACCATGAACTAAAAAAGACTGATAATCAGACACTATCAGTCAAAGTTAAAAGTTCATACGCTATAATAAAATAAAAAGAAAAGCCACAGACTTGAAGAAAATATTCACAATGTATATGTGCATGATATATATTTTAATTGAGTTGCACAGACACTTCACAAAAGATATGTGAATGGCCAATAAAAATATAAAACTGTTTAATAGTATTTGCCATCATTGAAATGAAGATTAAAACCACTGCATGCATCCTAGAATGGTTAAAATTTTTAAAAGAGTGTTAATACCAAGTGTGAAGAACAAAGCAATCGAAACTCTCAGACATGCTGGTAGTAAGGTAAAATGCTACAACCACTTTGAAAAAACAGTTTGCCAGTTTCTTATAATGTTATAGATAAACTTACAGTCCAACCTAGCAATTCTATCTCCAAATATTTACCCAAGAGAATTAAAACATATGTCTACACAAAAATTTATACACAAATATTTATATTAGCTTTATTTGTAATAGCACAAAACTGGAAGCAACCCAAACATCTTTCAACATGTCAGTGGGAAAATTGTGACATATATATATATATAGCATATATATGACACACACTGGAATACTACTATACAGTAATAAAATGGACAGAGATACTGCTATACAAAATAACAAGGTTATATCTCAAAAATTTCTGAGTGAAAGAAGCCAGACACAAAAAACTACATACAATATTATTCCATTTGTCAGATAATGGAGAATAGGTAGATCTAATTTATAGTGAGAGAAAGCAGATCAGTGCTTGCCTGGTGCCACAGGTGTGGTGATTAATGCTAAGAGGCACAAGGGAGATTTTAGGGTGATGAAAGTGTTCTATTCTTGATAGTGATGGTGGTTATACATATGTATACATTTAGCAACATTCATGAAACTGTACACTTAAAATAGGTGCATTTTATTACATGCAAATTGTAGCTCAATGAACCTGACTTTAAACAAAGGCAGTAGATCTAGAGAGAGGATACTAGACTGAATGATAAATGTTAGACTCCAGATTAAAAAGATAAAGTCTGAGGGAAAATAAGACCAAAGGTTTTAAAATTTGAAAATCAAAAGTAGGCTGAACATATACTTAAAAAAGAAAAGGAAAAAAAAAAAAACTCAGTATTTTAAGAGAAAGTATCTATCATAGATTGAATGTTTTTGCTTCCCCCAAAATTAATATGCTGAAGCCCTAACCCCCAGTGTGGGTGTGTCTTGAGATGGGGCCTCTAAGGAAGCAATTATGGTTAAAGGAGATCCTAGGGTGGGGCCCTGATTTGATAATGATAGTCCTTATAAGAGATACCAGAGAGCATACATTCATATTCTCTCTCTCTCTCCTCACACATGCATCAAGGAAAGGCTATGTGAGGACAAAGTGAGAAGGCAGCTATCTACATGCCAGGCCAGAAGCCAAATTTTCCAGCCTCTTCATCATGAATGTCTAGTCTCCAGACTGTGAGAAAGTAAATTGTTTTTTAAGCCATCAAGTCCATATATTTTGTTATGGCAGCCCAAGATAATTAACACATATCCTTTAAACTTAAAATGGTAAGTTTAATTATGTAAAAGGTTGTAACACTTTGCAGAATAGATAGCAATCTTATAAAACTCAATAGTCCAAGCAGAGAGAGTTCAGAATAAAAAGAAGTAGTTTCAATAGTAGATCATGGAGAACACCTTTGTAATTTGCTGGTAGGCAGTACATCAGTATATTTTAAGATTTACTGCTATTTTTGTAGTCTTAGGTCAAGAATAGAAATCTTCTCTACCCACAAAGCCCTTGGTTCTCACGTACTTGTCCTCTCTCTCTCTTGCAGAAGGACAGTCTTTCCATGTATATCCCTTGGCTTATCTTTTATTTCTTAACTGCCCTTTCAATATTCTGTACATGTTTGTACCACTTGTCAGTGGGTCCATGTCTTCCTTACTTCCATTATAACACACATTAAGTTGGATGAAGAAACATAAGAACGTATTATCACATCTTACTGTCTTATTATTATCACTGTTTTCATAGAACCTAGCACAGAGCTTGATGAATCACAGGGACTCTATACCTTGTAACTGAATATAATCTTCAGGTGTAATTCTCCAGTCCTAAGGTCCTTAGCACATTTATCATCCCATCCATTTCCCACAGCCCTGCAGTTTGACAATAGGGAAGTAGAAAGAACTCCAGGAAAGGAGTTAGTAAGCCTGAGTTTTGGTTCTGGTTCTGAGAATGACTTTTTGACCTTGTAAATTTAATTCAAGCTTCCTGGCTTTAGCATTTTCACCTACAGTATAGGGATTAAACCCAACTTCGTTATTTCAGAGCATATTGTGAGCATGGAATGAGGCAATGTATGTGAAAGTGACTTCTAAACCTCCAAGTTTAATATAAATGTCAATCATCATTGTGTTTACCTTGCTATTATCAGACCACATAGATTGCATCTGCCTCTGGGCCTAATATAAAGCATTTACTCAGTTATATTCCCACTACCAAAAATGATTTTGGAAAGGAGGGGGAATTGAGATCTCCTTCATCCACTCTTTAAATAGTTGGTATATCAATGAATTAATGGTTTGTTGTTTTTAAGACACATCAAGAAAAATTAGGGTTATGACTATTCTTAACCTTGATTGATTCTAGAAAAACAAATCAATATTTTCTTATTTTCAATCAGCCCAGCTACACATAAAGAATTTTATTTATATTTTGGAATACTTTCATTTAATATAATTCAAATGTATTAATTGACATATTAAGATTATGTAAATTGTATTAATATAAGCTATTTCTCATCATTTACCTAGAATTAGAAACAAAATTATATAAAAATATAAAAATGTAGTCATGCAAATATAATAACTACATTTTATGTGCTATCATATCAAAAATTCAGGCTTTGCCTTCCTGCTAAATTTAGGAACAAGACAGGATGCCCAGTCTTACCACTTCTATTCAACATAGTATTTGAATTCCTAGCCACAGCAATCATACAAGAAAAAGAAATAAAAGGTATCCAAATTGGAAAGGGAAGAGGTAAAATTGTCATTATTTTCAGATGACATGATATTCTACATAGAGAACCCTAAAGACTCCACACAAAAGCTATTAGAACTAATAAAAGAATTCAGCAAGGTAGCAGGATACAAGGTTAATATACAGAAATCTGTTGTATTTCTTTACATGAACAATGAAATATCAGAAAGAGGAAGTATAAAAACAGTCCTGTTTAAAATTATATCAAAAAATAAAATACCTAGAAATAAACTTACCAAGGAGCTGAAAGACCTGTACTATACACTGAAAACTATAAACCATTGATAAAGGAAACTGAAGATGTAAATAAATGGAAAGATATTCCATGCTCTTAGAATGGAAGAATTAATATTGTTAAAATGGCCATACTACCCAAAGCAATCTATAGATTTAATGTCATCCCTATTAAAATATCCATACATTTTTCACAGAACTAGAACAAATAATCCTAAAATTTATATGGAACCACAAAACACCCAGAATTGCCCAAGCAATCCTGAGGAAAAAGAACAGAGCTGGAGGTATAACCCTCCCAGACTTCAGACAATACTACAAAGCTACAGCAATCAAAGCAGTGTGGTATTGGCACACACACACACACACACACACACACACACACACACACACACAAAAGGACATGTAGATCGATGGAACAGAATAGAGAGCCCAGAAATAAACCCAAACACCTACAGTCAATTAATCTATGACCAAGGAGGCAAGAATATACAATGGAGAAAAGACAGTCTCTTCAGCAATTGATGTTGGGACAGCTGGACAGCTACATGTAAATCAATGAAATTAGAACACTCTCTCAAACCATAGACAAAACTAAACTCAAGGGCTTCCCTGGTGGTGCAGTGGTTGAGAGTCCGCCTGCCGATGCAGGGAACATGGGTTCTTGCCCCGGTCCGGGAAGATCCTGCCTGCCGCCGAGCGGCTGGGCCCGTGAGCCATGGCCTCTGAGCCTGCGCATCCGGAGCCTGTGCTCTGCCATGGGAGAGGCCACAACAGTGAGAGGCCCGTGTACCGCAAAAAAAAAAAAAAAAAAAAAAATCTAAACTCAAAATGGCTTAAAGACTTAAATATAAGATATGACACCATAAAACTCCTAGAAGAGAATATAGGCAAAACATTCTTTGACATAAATTGTAGCAATATTTTCTTAGCTCAGTCTTCCAAGGCAAAAGAAATAAAAGCAAAAATAAACAAATGGGACCTAATCAAACTTAAAAACTTTTGCACAGCAAAGGAAACCATCAACAAAATGAAAAAAACAACCTATGGAATGGGAGAAAATATTTGTAAATGATGTGACCAGTCATTGGGTTAGCATCCAAAATATACAAACAGCTGATACAACTCAATATCAAAAAAACAGCCCAATCAAAAAGTGGGCAGAAAACCTGAATAGATGATATTTCTCCAAAGAAGACATACAAATGGCCGACAGTCACATGAAAAGATGCTCAATGTTGCTAATTATTAGAGAAATGCAATTCAAAACCACAGTGAGGTTTCACCTCACACCAATCAGAATGGCTGTCATCAAAAATCTACAAATAATAAATGCTGGAGAAGGTGTGGAGAAAAGGGAACCCTCATACGCTATTGGTGGGAATATAAATTGGTGCAGCCATATGGAAAACAGTATGGAGGGTCCTCAAAGATCTAAAAATAGAGCTACCATATGATCCAGCAATCCCACTCCTGGACATATATCCAGAAAAGACAAAAATTCTAATTCAAAAAGATACATGCACCCCAATGTTCATAGCAGCACTATTTACAATAGCCAAGACATGGAAACAACCCAAGTACCAATCAACAGATGATTGGTTTAAGAAGATGTCACACACACACACACACACACACACACACACACACACACACACACACA